>NC_081573.1:3450651-3452955 GCF_022355385.1 Mustela nigripes
TGGCTTTTAGATCCCTGCTGAAAGGGTGGCCTTTATTAACCTCCTTGGCTTTTGTCAAGAAGAGATGTACTTCCAATGAGTCTTGATTCGTCATACTTGCACAGTCATATACACGCACACTACAAAGAAACAACAAAACAATTTTTTCTACTTTTCCTTTTGCATTATTAATCACTGTTCTGCCTGGTGTTTATTTAACCACTTTGAACATATCTACATACGAGTTACAGAAATATGTATTGCATTCTATCTTTTAATGGCAGTTTTTTCTTTCTTTCCTAATAAATAATGAACTTCTTTTTTTTTTTAAAGATTTTTTTAAAATTTATTTATTTGACAGAGAGAGATCACAAGTAGGCAGAGAGGCAGGCAGAGAGAGAGGAGGAAGCAGGCTCCCTGCTGAGCAGAGAGCCCGATGCGGGGCTTGATCCCAGGACCCTGAGATCATGACCCAAGCCGAAGGCAGCGGCTTAACCCACTGAGCCACTCAGGCGCCCCAATAATGAACTTCTTGAATAGCCTAATCCCACTTGACAATCTGGCAATCCTTCCATAAGATTTTCATATAGTAAATGTGTGATAATTGTTAATTAGAACTACACATAAAAACACTGAAATGTAAAAATGTTTAAAAATCAGAAGTAATTTCTTCTCACTTTGGAATACTGTTAGCTATTCTTTTTTATTTTTAAAAAGATTTTATTTATTTTTTTAATTTATATTTGTATTTATTTTTTTTTAATTTTAAAAATTTATTTTCAGCATAACAGTATTCATTGTTTTTGCACCACACCCAGTGCTCCATGCAATCTGTGCCCTCTCTAATACCCACCACACCTTCTTTAAACATTCTTCTGTTGATGGACATCTAGGTTCTTTCCACAGTTTGGCTATTGTGGACATTGCTGCTATAAACATTCGGGTGCACATGCCCCTTCGGATAACTACATTTGTATCTTTAGGGTAAATACCTAGTAGTGTGACTGCTGGGTTGTAGGGTAGCTCTATTTTCAGCTTTCTGAGGAACCTCCATGCTTTTCCAGAGTGGTTGCACCACTTGCATTCCCACCAACTGTGTAGGAAGGTTCTGCTTTTCCACATCCTCACCAATATCTGTCATTTCCTGACTTGTGTTAATTTTAGCCATTCTGACTGCGAGGTGGTATCTGATTGTGATTTTGGTTTGTATCTCCCTGATGCCGAGTGATATGGAACACTTTTTCATGTGTATTTTGGCCATCTGGATGTCTTCTTTGCAGAAATGTCTGTCCATGTCTTCTGCCCATTTCTTGATTGGATTATTTGTTCTTTAGGTGTTGAGTTTGATAAGTTCTTTATAAATTTTGGACACTAGCCCTTTATCTGATATGTCATTTGCAAATATCTTCTCCCATTCTGTCAGTTGTCTTTTGGTTTTGTTGACTGTTTCCTTTACTGTGCAAAAGCTTTGAATCTTAATGAAGTCCTAATAGTTCACTTTGCCCTTGCTTCCCTTGCCTTGGGTGATGTTTCTAGGAAGAAGTTGCTGCAGCTGATGTCAAAGAGGTTGCTGCCTGTGTTCTCCTCAAGGATTTTGATGAATACCTGTCTCACATTAAGGTCTTTCATCCATTTTGAGTCTATTTTTGTGTGTGGTGTAAGGAAATGGTCCAGTTTCATTATTCTGCATGTGTCTGTCCAATTTTCCCAACATCATTTGTTGAGGAGACTTTTTTCCATTGGACATTCTTTCCTGCTTTGTCAAAGATTAGTTGACCATAGAGCTAAGGGTCTATTTCTGGACTCTCTATTCTGTTCCATTGATCTGTGTGGCACTGTAGACCCTATATACCACTGCCAATGAATGATCAATAACTGCATGCATCAATAAATTCACAAACAGGATAGGAAATGACAAAAGCTAAATACAAAAGAGTTCATGCTCCATTACTTCCTTCTCAAACTCAACACCCAAAAAAGCAGATAACCAAGTCAAAAAATGGGCAGAAGACATGAACAGACACTTATCCAAAGAAGACATACAAATGACTAACAGTCACATGAAACAATGTTCATCATCATTAGCCATCAGGGGAATTCAAATCAAAACCACATTGAGATGCCACCTTAGACAAGTTGGAATGGCAAAAATTAACAATGCAAGGGGGAGGAGTCAAGATGGCGGAGAAGTAGCAAGCTGAGACTGCTTCAGCTAGCCGGAGATCAGCTAGATAGCTTATCTAAAGATTGCAAACACCTGAAAATCCATCGGCAGATCGAAGAGAAGAACAGCAATTCTGGAAACAGAAAAACAACCACTTTCTG
>NC_081573.1:3457955-3483304 GCF_022355385.1 Mustela nigripes
CCTGCTTGTGATCTCTGTCAAATAAATAAATAAAATCTTAAAAAAAAAAAACTAGTGATGTTCTGTATCGTGACTAACATGACACAATTAAAAAAAAAATGCAAAACAGGCTAAAGTAACCTATGATGTTCCATACCAGGGCATTCATTACCCAAGAAACGTCAGGGAGTTTGACAATATTCTGTTTAATGAACTAGGTACTGAGAACAGAAAGGTGATATCTTTCTGAACTTTTGTTGAGCTATGCACTTATGACTCGTGCAGGTGCCTTTTAGATTTTTTTAAATACATCTCACCAATCGAGAAGATGAGATGTGAGAAGAGAGGAAAAAAATGGTGGAGGAGTAGGGGACTCCATTTCAACCGGTCCCCTAAATCGAGCTAGGTATCTACCAGACCATTCTGAACACCCACAAAATCAGCCTGAGATGTAAGAAGATATAACTGGATCTCCACAAACATAATTATCTCCAGTGGTTGGTCTTGAACTATAAAGTGGGGAGCTGTGACTCTGTGGGCAGATATCAGAAGATAAATGGAAGGGAGGGAGCTGCCATAAGTGCCTGAGCTGGGAAGGTGAAATAACACAGGAACTTGCAAAAGCCTCCCACACTGGGGACCATGCACAGATTTGCAGACCCCAGTAGCAGCAGGGAAAGGACTTTAGGGTAGCCCCCTAGATTGAAACCTGGAGCTCTAGAGGTGCATGTGTGAACTGGGGGCAGATTGTGGTTTTAGCACAAAGGGCAGAGACGTGCCCAGAATGGAAGTGAGGGCTGTGAGTACTGCAGTGGGGCACACACCCTAGGACAATGCGGGTTTTAGCAGCATGGACAGAAACAGAGACAGTGTAGCCTGAAAAGCTCAGTGAAGATCAGACTGATCTCTCTGTTTGGAGACAGAGCTTTGGATATGTCATTTCTGCTCTGACTCTTGGAAGAGATGCAGAAAGCTGCCAGAGAACAAAAGCCCCCCCCCCCCCAAAACAGTTTTCACTGAGCCCATCCCCCCTAGGGGGCAGGACAACTCTGCCCAAACAGGGTTGCCAGAGTAACAGTGAGGCAGGCCCTTCTCCCAGAAGACAGGCTGGTCCACAGATAAGCGAAACCATATGATAACTGACTTTCTCTGCTTGACTTATTTCACTCAGCATAATCTCTTCCAGTCCTGCCCATGTTGATACAAAAGTTGGGTAGTCATCCTTTCTGATAGAAGCATAAGACTCCATAATATATAAGTCAATCAGAGAGAGTCAATTATCATATGGTTTTGCTTATTTGTGGAGCTAAGGAATAACACGGAGGACATGGGGAGGGAGACGGAAAGGAGAAGGCAGCTGGGGGAAATTAGAGGGGGAGATGAACCATGAGAGACTGTGGACTCTGAGAAACAAACTGAGGGTTTTGGAGGGGAGGGGAAGTGGGAGATTGGGTGAGCCTGGTGGAGGGTATTATGGAGGGCATGAATTGCATGGAGCACTGGGTGTGGTACATAAATAATGAATTCTGGAACACTGAAAAGAAAGTTAAAAAATAAATAAAATTAAACAAAGAAAAAAGAATACAGGCTAGAAGAACAAGAGGCCAATAGCCCTGAGGGCCTTATAAAACGGGTGCATCTTGCTTGGGTTGTGGTCAATAATTTGGGCTCTTTACATTCCCTCAACCACCCCTCAACAGGATAACTAGGAGAAACCCCCAACACAAGAAAGAACCAGAGAAAGTGGCCTCTGCCACAGAATTACTGGATATGGATATAACCAAGATGTCAGAAATTGACTTCAGGGGAACAATTATCAAGGTGATATCTAGGCTTAAGAAAAATATTAATCTAAATATCCACATAAGGGGATAAGATAATAGCTAGTTACTGGTTACCTGGAAACTATTTTCCACAGTCTTTCTAAACAAATAAAAATTATCTTTTTATTATTACAGTACTCTAACTAGTTTTAGATGGCTGTTGTGAATGTTGTCAATATTTAGCATAGTTTAGTGTTAGTTATTAATTGTTTTTAGGCATTGAGCTCTCAGAATCAAAATTAATACCTGTTTTAGGCTGAAAACACTTAGAATCATCTTAGTAGTTTAGCACTTTAGCTTGGAGTCAAAGTATTGGATTTATTTTCAAGTTACTTAGAATTCTACATAGATCAAATATTATTCTGCTCACTGAAAAGCATACTGTGGAAGCCCTTTAGCTGGAATGGTCCGAAGGCTCACCTTCGGTACTCGGGGCTGAAAATGACCTGTGAGGAGGTTCCAGAAGGTTTATTTGAGGGTAAGTCCCAAATTCTTTAAAATATTTTGTGTGCTTTACAAGGGAGTGGAAAGGGAATGTTTATATTCTGGTAAACCTTAGGGCTCTTTTGATTATTGTGTTTTGCATATATGAATAGACCTAATATTCAGTGACCACCAACTAATTCTGCCCCCTGTGCAGGTAGTGAGAGTACAGTACTTCGTTACAAAGCCATCTGGGTACAGTCCACAGATGCCTGAAGATGTCCTAGTTAAACGTATAATAGCAGAGACTTCCCAAGGTTGAAGTGTGAACAGAAACGTAAGTAAACTGTAGATATAAATTGCATTGCTGGGAAGTTAAAGAAATTGTAAGGCCTAAAATGCCTGTAAAGGAAACCTCTACAGAGCATAAGCATTTCTATCACAGAGAAAGGAGGATGTCAAATAAATGAGGCAATACTATTGCAAACTTTGGATAATTTTTTTTTACTCCCTGTTTAGCTTTACTTCCTTTTTGTTTTTTTTTTATCTTAGATTTTTATAAATATATGTGTTGAAAAGAGTCCTAAGTGAAATGGGATGGAAGTTTTATTTCTTTGGGCTTTTTCATGACTTTAGAGTAACATTATTGTGTTTAGTATGTTGCTATGTAAGTGCAACATGAATTTCACTTTTAAATAAACATTTGAGGGGTGCTTTATGGCACAGTTGAAAAAAAAAGAAAAATATTAATGACAATATAGAATCTCTAAGGGCAAAAATGAGATGTAATCAGGCCAAACTTAAAAATGCAATGAATGAAATGCAGTCTAAGCTGGATATGCTGACTGCCATGGTAAACAAGAAACAAGAACAAATTAGTGAGATAGAGGATAAAATGGTAGAAAAGATAGAAATCAAGGCCACATGGGAAATACAAATTGAAACCCAAAGAATCAAACTGTGAGAGATTAGTGACAGGATGAAACTTTCCAATATCAGAATTATTAGGATCCCTGAGGGGGTGGAGAGAGAGAGACATCTAGAAGATATATGAGCAAATAATACCTGAGAACACACCTAATCTAGGGAAGGAAACAAGCATTCATGTCCAAGAGGCAGAGAGGATCCGTCACAAGATCAATGAGAACAAACAGGTGCCACAACATAAAATAGTATGATTTGTAAATCTTAGATTCAAGGAAACAACCTTGAAAGTGGTGAGAGGGAAAAGATTTCCTATGTACAGAGGGAGGAACAATAGAATAACATCAGACCTATCCAAAGAGACCTGGCAAGCCAAAACGGGTGGCAAGACACATTCAGGGTACTAAATGGGAAGAACATGCAACTAAGGATACTTCATCCAGCAAGGCTGTCATTCAGAATGGATGAACAAGCACCTTCCAAAAATGGCAGAAATTGAAAGAATATATGACTACCAAGCCAGCCCTGTAAGAAATATTAAGGGGGGTTCTGTAAAAGGGGAAAGACCCAGGAGTGATATAGAACAGAAATTTACAGAGATAATCTATAGAAACAAAGATTTCACAGGCAACACGATGACAATAAGATCATATCTTTCAATAATCACTCTCAACATGAACCGCCTAATGCTCTCATGAATTGACACAGGGTTGCAGATCAGATAAAACTACAGGATCCATCCATATTCTGTCTACAAGAGACTCATTTTGAACCTAACGATACATTCAGACTGAAGGTGAAGGGATGGAGAATCATTTTTTCATTTTTAATGCCAACCGACTGCAAAAGAAAACTAGGGTAGCAATTCTCACATCAGATAAATTAGTATACTAAAGGCTGTAGTCAGAGGTACAGAAGGATACTATATCATGCTTAAAGGGTCTATCCAACAAGAGGATCTAACAATTGTAAATATCTATGCCACCAGTATGGGAGCAGCCAATTACATAAGCTTAACCAAAATAAACATATTATAATAATATGCTAATTGTAGGAGATGCAACACTCCACTGTCAGCAATCCACAGGTCATCTAAGCAGAAAATCAAGAAAGAAACAAGAGCTTTGAATAACAAACTGGACCAGATAGACCTTATAGATATATACAGAAAATCCCATCCCTAGACAACAGAATACTCTTTTTCTTGAATGCACATGGAACTTTCTCCAAAATAGACCACATACTGGGTCACAAATCAGGTCTTAACTGATACCAAATGACTGAGATTATTCCCTGCATATTCACAGATGTCAATGCTTTGAAACTGAGATTCGATCACAAGAAAAAGTTTGAAAGAAATTCAAACACTTGAAAGCTAAAGACCATTCTGATTAAGAATGTTTGGGTCAAGCAGGAAATAAAAAAGAACTTAAACAATTTATGGAAACCAAGGCGAATGAACACACATCAGTCCCAAACCTATGGGATACTGCAAAGGTGGTCCTAAGGGGGAAATATATAGCCATCCGAGCCTCACTAAAAGAAAGAAAGAAAAAAAGATTGATTCACCAACTTTACACCTTAAATAACTGGATAAAAAACAACAACAACAAATGAAATCTAAGCCATGCATGAGAAGAGAAATAATTAAGATTAGAGCAGAGATCAGTGAATTATAAAGCAGAAATACAGTAGAGCAGATCAACGAAACTAAAAGTTGGTTCTTTGAAAGAATCAATAAGCTCAATAAACCACTGGTCAGATTTATCCAAAAGAAAAGAGAAAGGACCAAAATCAATAAAATTATAAATGAAAGGGGAGAGATCATGACTAAGACCATAGAAATATAGACAATTATCAGAAACTATTATCAACAACTATTAGCCAATAAATTAACCAAACTAGAAGAAATTGATGCCTTCCTGGGAACCTACAAACCACAAAGCTGAAACAGGAAGAAATTTATAACCTGAATAGACCAATAATCAGTAATGAGATTGAGTGATCAAAAAATGAGAGTCCAGGACGGATGGATTGCCTAGGGAATTCTACCAAACATTCAAAGAAGAAATAACACCTAGTCTCCTAAAGTTGTTTCAAACAATAGAAACAGAAGAAAAACTTCCAGACTCTTTCTATGAGGCCAGCATTACCTTGATCACAAAATCAGGCAAAGACCCCATCAAAAAGGAGAATTACAAACCAATAACCCTCATGAATATAGATGCCAAAATTCTCAACAAGAACCTAGCTCATAGGATCCAACAGTACATTAAAATCCCAATCAAAATACCATCTGCATTTTTCAAAGCACTGGAACAAACAGTCTTAAAATTTGTATGGAACCAGAAGACCCCGAATCACCAAGGAAGTGTTGAAAAAGAAAAACAAAGCTGGGGGCATCAAGTTGCCAGATTTCAAGCTATATTAAAAAGCTGTAATCATGAAGACAATATGGTACTAGCACAAAAACAGACACATAGACCAATGGAACAAAATGGAGATCCCAGATATGGACACTCAACTCTACAGTCAAATAATCTTTGACAAAGTAGGGGAAAATATCCAATGGAAAAAGCAGAGTCTCTTCAATAAATGGTGCTAGGAAAATTGAACAGCTATATACTGAAGAATGAAACTTGACCATTAGCTTAGACCATACACAATGATAAACTCAAAATGGATGAAAGACCTCAATGTGAGACAGGAATGCATCAAAATCCTAAGGGAGATCATAGACAGTAACCTTGTCGACATTTGCCACAGCAAATTCTTTCAAGACATGTCTCCAAAGGCAAGGAAAACAAAAGTGAACACAAACTTTTGGAAAGTCATCAAGATAAAAAGCTTCTGCACAGCAGAGGAAATGGTCAACAAAACTAAGAGGCAGCCCACAGAATGGGAGAAGGTATTTGTAAATGACAGTACACATAAAGGGCTGGTATCCAAGATCTACAAAGAACTTCTCAAACTAAACACCCAAAAAACAAATAATCAAGTCCAAAAATAGGTAGAATACATGAACAGACACATCTCTAAAGAAGACATATAAATGACTAACAGACACATCAAAAAATGTTCAACATCATTAGCCATTAAGGAAATCCAAATCAGAACCACAATGAGACACCACCTTATACCAGTTGGAATGGCAAAAATTGACAAGACAAGAGACAACAAATGTTGGTGAGGTTGTGGAGAGAGGGGAACCATCTTACGCAATTGGTAGAAACACAAGTTGGTGCAGCCACTTTGGAAACAGCGTGGAGATTCCTCAAAATGTTCAAAATAGAGTTACCCTATGACCCAGCAATTGCACTACTGGGTATTCATCCCAAAGATACAGATGTAGTGAAAAGAAGGGCCATATGCACCCCAACGTTCATAGCAGCAATGTCCATAATAGCCAAACTGTGGAAAGAGCCAAGATGCCCTTCAACAGATGCAAGGATAAAGAATATATACAATGGCATGGATTGCATGGAACACTGGGTGTGGTGCAAAAATAATGAAAACTGTTATGCTGAAAATAAAAAATAAATAAATAAAAAGAATATATACCATGGATTATTACTCAGTCATCAGAAAGGATAAATACCCAGCTTTTGAATCTACATGGATGGAACCAGGGGACATTATGCTAAGTGAAAAAAGTCAAACAGAGAAAGCTAATTTTATCATATGGTTTCACTTACTTGTGGAACATAAGGAATAGCATGGAGGACTTTAGGAGAAGGAAGAGGAAAGTGAAGAGGGGAGATCAGAGGGGGAGATGAACCATGAGAAACTATAGACTGGGAATCAAACTGAGGGATTTGGCAGGGGAGAATGGATGAGCACAGTGATGGGTATTAAGGAGGGCATGGATTGCATGGAGCACTGGGTATTATATGGAAACAATGAATCATGGAACACTACATCAAAAACTAATGATGTATTGTATGGTGACTAAGATAACATAATAAAACAAATGTTTATAAAATTTTGAAGTGAAGCATGCTAGAACATAGACAGTCTTTACTTTTCACAGTAGTGTTGGGTCATAAAAATGACAATGCAAGATGAAACCATAAAGCCTTATTACCAATGGGTAAATAACAATTGTTCTGAGACCCTTAAACTTTTTTTTCAAACAATAAAAATTCTCTTTCCAACAGAAAAAAAAGAAGATGGTATGTGAGAAATAGATTAGTGTTGTCCTTATACTATAAAGGTGAGAATTCATATGACTCTCTAATGAAATGATACTGTTGTTAACTTTTTAAAGTTTGCATAAAATTTTACACAAAACTAAGAAATGAGGATACAACTTCCAAAAAGGGGTCAACTAGGTAGAATTACAGCATAAACACTGTATTTAAAATTCATAACGTTAGCACAGATAAAGAGAAAACAACACCCATTAATAAACAAATGTACACATTATATTAATCTTAGACTAATTACTATTTTTATAACTTTGACAGAAAATACACATTTAATATAAAATGATGCTTGTTTCATGAAGAGAATAGAAAAATAACACCATGAGCTTCTAAAAAGTTCTGGAGCTCACTCTGAGGAATGAGTGAGAAGCTTTGGCATCACCCCGGAAGCTGACCATCCTGAGACTCTTTGCATTCGTGTGATAGGGGTGGCACAGCACATATGGGAGTATGTGGTTTTGGTCCTTTTAGAAGTATAAGGAGACTACGCAGTCCACACAAGATACCTTGGCCAAAATGATCAAAGAGAACCAGAGGGCAGCAGGAAACTGCTTCTAAGAAGGGACAGGATGTGATAACTTTGCCTCTCCCAATAATGGAGTATAGAACAATCCTTAGATCTTGGTCTTGTTTTAGAAGAGGACACCCAGTGGCCTTGTTGAGGAAAAGCTGTGACCTTTCCCAGGGCAACCTGACCCACCAAGTCTCACTGTTATGGCCAAAGATCAGAAGTATCTGTGGTCTCAGCCCATAATGGCTGCTGGCTGAAATCTTTGTACTTGAAATCCTCTCCATACTGGAGGAAACAGGCAGGGTGAGTACCTAAAGCGGCAGCAGCTCCAAACCACAGAAGAGCAAGATGCTGTTCACGATGACATCCTGGCAGAGCATGGAGGTCTGCAGCAGCAGGCAGTAGGAGGACAGCATGGTAGACGGGAAGGTCAAGTCCATCCTATTTCCAAGTAGCATCTTACAATGGCAGAGAATTCCTTTTGTACCAAAAAAGACTCACACTCCTTCAATTCCAAGGCTCACAAGAGGTATCACCACATCCTCTACTAGATCAGCTGTTGGAGATGGTAGCAGTAGAACTTCGTACAGAAATATGAAGAGTTCCAGCAGGAATAGGTAGCATAATACCACCCACTCAGAAAGAACAGGTTTTCCAGGGGGTGGAGGACAGCCCTTTTCCTCTAGACTGTCACCTGGCAATGCCATCTTCACTCTAATTAGCCTTTTTAAAAGTTTTTTTTATTTTTTTTAATCCATTTTGAGTTTATCTTTGATTGTTTTTCTCAGATTGTTTTTATCTCAGATTGTTTTTCAGAGTCCATAGTCTCTCATGGTTCACCTCCCCTTCCAATTTCCCTCAACTCCCTTCTCCTTTCTAACTCCCCTTGTCCTCTATGTTATTTGTTATGCTCCACAAATAAGTGAAATATATGATAATTGACTCTCTCTGCGTGACTTATTTCACTCAGCATAATCTCTTCCAGTCCTGCCCATGTTGCTACAAAACAATCTGAGGGTTTTGAAGGGGCGGGGGGTGGGAGATCAGGGTACCAGGTGGTGGGTATTATAGAGGGCACGGATTGCATGGAGCACTGTGTGTGGTGCAAAAATAATGAATACTCTTATGCTGAAAATAAATAAAAAACAAATTAAAAAAAAGTTGGGTATTCATCCTTTCTGACGGAGGCATAATACTCCATAGTGGGTATGGACCCTCAATTCTATGGTCAAATAATCTTCAACAAAACAGAAAAAAATATACAGTTGAAAAAAGACATTCTCTTCAATAAATGGTGCTGGGAAAACGGGACAGCTATATGTAGAAGAATGAAACTCGGCCATTCTCTTACACCGTACACAAAGATAAACTCAAAATGGATAAAAGACCTCTACGTGAGACAGGAATCCATCAGATGCCTAGAGGAGAACATAGGCAGTAACCTCTTCGATATCAGCCACAGCAACTTCTTTCAAGATATGTCTTCAAAGGCAAAGGAAACAAAAGTGAAAATAAACTTTTGGGACTTCATCAAAATCAAAAGCTTCTGCACAGCAAAGGAAACAGTCAAGAAAACAAAGAGGCAACCCATGGAATGGGAGAAGATATTTGCAAATGACAGTACAGACAAAAGGTTGATATCCAGGATCTATAAAGAACTTCTCAAACTCAACACACACAAAACAGACAATCATATCAAAAAATGGGCAGAAGATATGAACAGACACTTCTCCAATGAAGACATACAAATGGCTAACAGACACATGAAAAAATGTTCATCATCACTAGCCATCAGGGAGATTCAAATTAAAACCACATTGAGATACCATCTTACACCACTTAGAGTGGCCAACAACGTGTGTTGGAGAGGATGTGAAGAAAGGGGAACCCTCTTCCACTGTTGGTGGGAATGCAAGTTGGTGCAGCCTCTGTGGAGAACAGTGTGGAGATTCCTCAAGAAATTAAAAATAGAGCTTCCCTATGACCCTGCCATTACACTCCTGGGTTTTTACCCCAAAGATACAGATGTAGTGAAAAGAAGGGCCATCTGTACCTCAATGTTTATAGCAGCAATGGCCATGGTCACCAATCTGTGGAAAGAACCAAGATGCCCTTCAACGGATGAATGGATAAGGAAGATGTGGTCCATATGCACTATGGAGTATTATGCCTCCATCAGGAAGGATGAATACCCAACTTTTGTAGCAACATGGACGGGACTGGAAGAGATTATGCTGAGTGAAATAAGTCAAGCAGAGAGTCAATTATCATATGGTTTCACTTAATTCTGGAGCATAACAAATAACGTGGAGGACATAGGGAGATAGAGAGGAGAAGGGAGTTGAGGGAAATTGGAGGGGGAGATGAATCATGAGAGACTATGAACTCTGAAAAACAATCTGATGGTTTTGAAGGGGCAGAGGGTGGGAGGTTGGCGGAGCCAGGTGGTGGGTATTTTGGAGGGCACATATGGCATGGGGCACTGGATGTGGTGCCTAAACAATGAATTCTGTTACGCTGAAAAGAAATTAATAATAATAATAATAGTAATAATAAAAAGAATACCGGGTCGGGGGGAAATCTCCTAAGGGGCACCTAGGTGGCTCAGTGGGTGAAGCCTCTGCCTTCGCCTCAGGTGATGATCTCAGGGTCCAGGGATTGAGCCAGGTATCTCGCTCTCTGCCCAGCAGGGAGCCTGCTTCTCCCTCTCCTTCAGCCTCCCGCTCCTCCTGCTTATGCTCTCTCTCCCCCCCTCTCTCTCTCTCTGTCAGTAAATAAATAAAGTCTTTAAAAAAATACACCTCTCCTAAAATTGAGGAAAACTGAAAATCAAGGAGCCACAAACTCCACATGAACAGAAAGGATTTATGTCTCTGCCTTTCAAATGGCTCTCCCTTCACAGCTCTAAATTCCCTGGAAGGCCCCACCATAAACTAATCTCAGAACCTCAGGGACATGAGTGTTCGCCACCAAACCCCTTTCTTGCTAAGGCCCAAATTCCCTTCACAAAGGAGAGAAATATCTGCCTTCCATAGATGCCAATTTTATGGAATTCATGTCATTTAAAATTGTTACAATCACCTGATGTTGTTTAAGAGTTAGGTAATATGTAACTCTATGCTCTCCACTACCCATTTCAGTTCAATCTGTCTGTTTCTACCTGAAAATATTTACAATGCTCATCTACCAAGCTCCCATGACATCATACATCACATGACTAACTATTGCCCCTCTAGTAGGAAAACTACAAAATGATCACTGGCTCCCCAAAACCGTACTCACTGTCTGAATATCCACTCCAGTACAATTCTCTTCTTTTCACTGATGACCTGTCACTCACTGATCCATTTTCATGTTCCTCTTCCTACATTTCATTTCCTACTTCAATTCTGGGAAATTTAGGTGACAAATTTACCCGACACACTCAAAGACTTCTCTATAATATCCATATCACTTCAGGACATGGAGTTTATAACTGCATAGTTTCTGTGCTCCTCCACTGATCATCATCAAAACTTCAAACCCATGAGTATTTATAAGATAATTATATAGTATCACATTACAATTACCATTGTGACTTATTGTTAATTTTGAAGGAGATGATGTTCTGTTAGCTTCTCATAATTATATTGGGGACCCTAAAGGGGTGAGTGAATTACCAACATTAGGAACATTAAGGAAATTCCTACAATTTACATATTTCTCATAACATGAGGGGATTTTACATTCCTTATCCATGCAAAGCAGACCACGGATATCCTGGGGTCGCGGCTCAAGAGCAGAAAGGGGCTGAGGATTGGGAAACACAGAGTGATTATCCAACTGGCATTCAGAATGTACCAGCTGAGATAATCAAAAATACCCAAAATAATACGAAAGATAGAGGAGAGAGTGTTAAAGTAGACAAAGGTGCTCACCAGGAGAAGGATGGTTTTGGTGGCTGTAGACTCAGGTGACGATGAGGAGATGTTCATCCTAAGAATGTGTTGGACCCTCTGCTTGTGCCTGTACAGGTAGAAGACCATGGAGCTGCTGGCCGAGAGCATAAGCCCCAAGTATACCACATCAGAGAATGACAACAATGCTACATACAATAGGTCATTATTTTTCTCATGACGAAAACTTGAGCAGTGCCCAAAACTTTTCCTATTTGTGATGTTTTTGTTTTTCAAAGTGATAGTCATAAACAAAGGATACATGATATTTACCAATATCTGTATGACCCAGCACAATACAATTGAAGGGACAATGCACTTGGGAGCTTTCCCTTTAAGTGTTGCCCACCTGGAATTCCTAGGGCTGATGGTGATGGCCTGGAAGACACTCAGGAGGCAGGTGGTGCCAATGGACACCCCCCTACCCACCCCACGAACATAGAGGAAAAATTTGCATCCAAAATCACTGACGATATGATACCATGCAAAAGATGACATTGACTCATATATTCCAAGAGAAAACAGGACCAAAATGTTGCCTACAATCAGATTTTTAACAATCAAATCTGTGGACCTCGGCCTACACCCAGTGAAATGAAGGAGGAGATAATGGTAAAGAAGACAGAAGTTCCCCAGGATTCCAACCACAGTCTGTATTAAGATGATCACTCCCACTGCCAGATCCCTGGTGGCCATCCTGACAGTACTCAGTGACTGATATCTGTCTTCTCGGGTAGAGGATCCTGCATGGGAATATGAGGAACGGGCCACACATATCATGTCATATAATTTAATATTCTGCACTTAGCTACACTTCCTACTTTGAAATACTACTAAAAGTTCTTCTGTCATTTAGAGCCTTCCAAGGGTTACATACATAACCACTACCAAATACTTGCATGTGTGAATCGCTGGTTTAATGGCCACCCATGGGGATCACTTCTTATTTCTCACAGATTCAGGAGGCATTCCTCACTGCATTCCTCATAAAGATGAGGACAACACAGTTACACAGAGGTGAACTGCTTTGTCTAAATTCACTCACCAATTCAGGGTGGGGACTCGAAACTGGCTGGGCTGGTCACAAGTTAGTGCACTGAATCCATAATATACAAAAATACTAATCAGCAGTGGTCTTTAGATAAACCAGATCTCAATTTAGTTTTATGTTAGCACCTTGCCATCTGAATTGAGACAGCTGCCTTATTTAAAATTTTGTTTGCGTATATCACCCAGTGCTATATGCAAATAATGAATCATGGAACACTACGTCAGAAAATAATGAAGTACTGTATGTTGACTAACATAACAATAAAAATGTAAAAATAAGTAAATTTTTGTTAACGATGAGTTTTCACTTATTTAGGAAGACTGTCCTATAATCAAATATGAACTTAAATAAAGCTTTAGACTTAGTAATAAACTGTAGATCCACTGACTACAGTACTACAAAGACTCAGGACCCTGCCCCAAAACAAGCAGGACTAAATGAATGCAAGACTGACTCAAAATTAGCACAGCAGGGGCGCCTGGGTGGCTCAGTGGATTAGGCCGCTGCCTTCGGCTCAGGTCATGATCTCAGGGTCCTGGGATCGAGCCCCGCATCGGGCTCTCTGCTCAGCGGGGAGCCTGCTTCCCTCTCTCTCTCTGGCTGCCTCTCTGTCTACTTGTGATTTCTCTCTGTCAAATAAATAAATCTTAAAAAAAAAATTAGCACAGCAGCAGAAAGAATCATTTGCTTTCATTCCAAGAGCAAATGTACAAGGCATAGACTCTGCACAAGGAGCACCACTGCCAGATTACATTGTGTAAAGTAGAAACAAAATAACGACTACATCCAGATCATATATGTATGTATTTATGAATACCTGATGAAATAAAATTAGTAGCTGTGAAGCAAGATCTGTGTAAGATACTGAAATACCAGACATGCAAAATGTAATGTAGAGCAAAAACCTTGCATCTTATAAAAGTGACATAGTTTTTGGATTCTAATATTTAATAGCAGCATACACAATACAAGATACATTAGAGTGTAAAAATCATGTCTGAAATGCATTAAGCTCTATTTTTCTTAAATGATGCTTCCCTACTTTTATGGGGAAAGTCCCTCCATAACCAACTGATACACAAGTATTTAATCCATTAAGCACTTCATAGACCCAGATTTAGAGAAAACATATCCACTCCAGCAACTGTGATCTGACACACTGTGTCTGCACATGATCACATGATTTCTACACATTCGTCCAACATTTATTACAGACATGGAGGTACTATGCCTGCACGTCAAGATCTGCAAGTTATGCTATGGCTCCTGTAACAAAGACTCAACAGCAGACTCACTCCAGAATGACAGTCCTCAGGCACATTAAAAATCAGAGCTCTCTGGAGAAAATGTTGAACTACTATATACCTCACCTGAAAATAATATAACTCTGTATGGTAAGTAAGTGGAATTAAAATTAACACTTTAAAAAGTCAGTTTTGACCACCCCTCTGATGAAAACACAACAGTCACTGTCAGGGAGGATTCTACTCTGTGGCCTCAGGAGCCATCAGGGGTGGGTGTTAATCTAGGTCCACATCTCTCTTTACTGACTCAGCTCCTGCCTCGGGATGGATTCCACCTCCATACCCGGCTTCAGCACTGGACCACATTCATACATAGAAATCCCCCTTTGTCCATTATGCTCCCTTACCTGGACTCCTGAGACAACTCCTTGCCTTCCAGATTGTATCTCTCAGATAGAAAGATACAGAAAACCCACCAACTTCTTCCTGCTGCCCAACTGGAGGGCTTAGGGTGATGGTCAGAGCAGGCAGTATAGGTGGAGGAGGGGCAGCTGGGCCCTGAGATGGGTTTTTATGACTCTGGGAGCTCCCCTCCCTTCACAACTGCAATTATCATTTCACCTGAAGCAGCATTGGCACTGACAGGCTTGGGAGCTGAGGTTATTTTTAAAAACCTTTCTCCCAGGTGCCAAGTGTGAAGAACAACTACAAGTTTCTAGCTAGCAACTCTCATGATACTGCTGGCATGTGGGAAAAGGACACAAAGCCTGGGGGTAATAAGAAGCATGGGTAGAAAACGGGCACTAGGCCAGAGAACGCTGGAAAGGAGAGTGGGTATGAGGGAGCCAAAGAGCCCAGGGGAAAGGGGCAGAGTGACAGCGTGGAGAGACAGAAGTAAAGGTTTCCAAGTTATGAACACATGGTCTCTCAGGAGGAAGGAAGGAAACAGCATCTCAGCTGGAACTCATTACTGGTCTGAGAAAGACCTTTTCTCTTTGCTCCCCAATTTCCAGGCTTCTTTCTCATTATCTGGAAAAAACACATTTGTAATGATGCCCTTTTCTATGGCATCAACTTACTCCATCTATAATGGGTTGCAATGAGTCTCATCAAAATTAATATGCTGAAGTCTTAACTCCCAGTACCTCAGAATATGCCCTTCTTAGGAATTAGGGTCACTGCAGATGGATTCTGTTAACATGAGGTCAGGTGGAATAGATTGGCCACTAGTGCATCATGACTGGTGTCCTTACACAAAGGGGAAATCTGGAGGAAGACAAATTTGATTGGCCACAAGCAAAGGACAGAGAGCTGGGAGAGAGGCCTGGAGAGATATACTGACAATGAGGGACATTCTGCAAAACAAAGACAGCATTCCTCAATACTGTCACTATCACTGAGGACAAAGACAAAGCAAGAGTGGTACCTGATCTTGATTAAAGACTAAAGAACAAAGCCAATAAAATAAATCCCTGACATGACTGGATCCAAGATTTCTGAGAACAAACAAAAATGACATCATTGTGTCACTGCAGGAAATCTGTATATGGACAGTCAGGGAAATGAAGGCATGATACTAGTATTGCTCATACATGTATGATAATTTTCTTGTGTTGGGAGAATGACCTTGGGGCACCTGGCTGGCTCGGGTGGTGGAAGGTTCGATGCTTGATCTTGGGGTTGTGACTTCCAGCCCCATGTTACTTCACAGTTTACTTTTTTCCCCATTTATTTATCTGTGTACAGTTAGCCAACAAATAGTACATCATTAGTTTTTGACATAGTGTTCAAGGATTCATCAGTTGTGTGTAACACTGAAGTGCTCATCACAAAACATGCCCTCCTTCATATCCAACTCCTGGTTACCTCATCCCTCTCCTCTCTCCCTTCTGTAACCCTCAGTTTCTTTCCCAGAGGCCGGAGTCTTTAATGGTTTGTCACCCTGTCCTACTTTACTTTTAAACAAATCTCACAAAAAAAAAAAAAAAGAAAGAAAAAAGAAAGGAGAATACCTTTGACATAAGAAGGTAAATATCCAGAGATTATGGTGAAAGTGTCCAGATGTTGGAAAAGTATTGTCACATGTAACAGTAAAAGCATATAAACAGATAAAAAGGAATTTGTGATAAAACAGCAATGCTTGGTGAATCTGGATAAAGAGGATGCTTGGCTGTAGGTTTATATTTTTTTCCTTTACATTATCTGTTAATTTTTTCAACATGCAAAGTGACCATTGAATGACAGGCAGAGACTGGTGGGTACGCAGAAGCTGGGATATGATATAGTACAGACATTCGCAAGGACAAGTTCAGAAGTGTAGAGCCATGGTAAGAACAAGCATTAATTGTGGTAAACTGATCCCATATCCAGAACCACCGAGACAATCAACATTGGCAATAAGCACCTTGACCAATTCTCTACACCCCTGAGGCATGAGACATCCAATATTCAACTCTATCTTTATTTTTCTTAATTTCTTTTCAGCGTAACACTATTTATTGTTTTTGCACCACACCCAGTGCTCCATGCAATCCGTGCCCTCTCCAATACCCACCACCTGGTTCTCCCAACCTCCCACCCTCTGCCCCTCAAAACCCTCAGATTGTTTTTCAGAGTCCATAGTCTCTCACGGTTCACCTCCCCTTCCAATTTCCCTCAACTCCCTTCTCCTCTCCATCTCCCCTTGTCCTCCATGCTATTTGTTATGCTCCACAAATAAGTGAAACCATATGATAATTGACTCTCTCTGCTTGACTTATTTCACTCAGCATAATCTCTTCCAGTCCCGTCCATGTTGCTACAAAAGTTGAGTATTCATCCTTTCTGATGGAGGCATAATACTCCATAGTGCATATGGACCACATCTTCCTTATCCATTCATCTGTTGAAGGGCATCTTGGTTCTTTCCACAGTTTGGCGACTGTGGCCATTGCTGCTATAAACATTGGGGTACAGATGGCCCTTCTTTTCACTACATCTGTATCTTTGGGGTAAATACCCAGGAGTGCAATTGCAGGGTCATAGGGAAGCTCTATTTTTAATTTCTTGAAGAATCTCCACACTGTTCTCCACAGAGGCTGCACCAACTTGCATTCCCACCAACAGTGGAAGAGGGTTCCCCTTTCTCCACATCCTCTCCAACACACGTTGTTTCCTGTCTTGCTAATTTTGGCCATTCTAAGTAGTGTAAGGTGGTATCTCAATGTGGTTTTAATTTGAACCTCCCTGCTGGCTAGTGATGATGAACATTTTTTCATGTGTCTGATTGCCATTTGTATGTCTTCATTGGAGAAGTGTCTGTTCATATCTTCTGCCCATTTTTTAATATAATTGTCTGTTTGTGTGTGTTGCGTTTGAGGAGATCTTTATAGATCCTGCATACCAACCTTTTGTCTGTACTGTCATTTGCAAATATCTTCTCCCATTTCATGGGTTGCCTCTTTGTTTTGTTGACTGTTTCCTTTGCTGTGCAGAGGCTGTTGATCTTGATGAAGTCCCAAAAGTTCATCTTTGTTTTTGTTTCCTTTGCCTTTGGAGACATATCGTGAAAGAAGTTGCTGTGGCTGATATTGAAAAGGTTACTGCCTATGTTCTCCTCTAGGATTCTGATGGATTCCTGTCTCACATTGAGGTCTTTTATCTATTTTGAGTTTATCTTTGTGTATGGTATAAGAGAATGGTCAAGTTCCATTCTTCTACATATAGCTGTCCAGTTTTCCCAGCATCATTTATCTTTAAAAATTTGGAAATACCATTATTTTTTCCTAATACTACAGGAATGTTGAATGTTATTGCCCCCCAATATAGAGAAACTTAAAGCTCTTATGATCTTACCCAGAAAACCAATATTAAGATTACTGTTTTCGGGTGCCTGGGTGGCTCAGTGGGTTAAGCCTCTGCCTTCGGCTCAGGTCATGATCTCAAGGTCCTGGGATCGAGTCCCACATCGAGCTCTCTGCTCAGCGGGGAGCCTGCTTCCTCCTCTCTCTCTCTCTCTCTCTCTCTGTCTGCCTCTCTGCCTACTTGGGATCTCTCTGTCAAATAAATAAAATCTTAAAAAAAAAAAAGATTACTGTTTTCATTCAGCTCCTTAAATGTATAAACAAGGAGTGTTTAGATAAACATCACTCAGTAATCAGTTGTGTTTCAGGAAATAAAGTATGTGTATTTCTACTGGCACAATGATCTCTCCTAGACCACTGATTGAGGAAAGCCACTTGAAAGAAAAGGAAGTTTACCATGGCAATATTTTTGTAAAAATTGTACCAAACAATATATATGAGAGGTGTGTATATGTATTTCATTTTATGCCATTTCAGATATAATATCAGATACAGTCTGACCATGTATAAAAAGGGAGAATACACAGAAATTGGAAGAAAATTATTACAGGTGGAGATCAAATGGCATCATGTGTGGGATAATATATGGGAATTTTACTTCTTTTGTTGTTTATCATTAACTGTGTTTCTACATATACAGCCAAGCCTCAGACATATTGCAGAACTATTCCAGACCACCTCGGTAAAGCACATCTTACAATAAAGCAAGTCAAATGAATTTTTTTGGTTTCCCAGTGCACAGGACATTTATAGTCACACCATGCTACAGTCTGTTAAGTGTGTTCTAGCATTGTGTCTATGAAAACAATGTGAATAAAAACAAAAAATACTTTATTGCACATAAATGCTAACCATTATGTGAGCTTTTAGTCACAACTTTTTACTAGTGGAGGGTCTTGGCTCTGTAAGGATGGCTGTTGACTGGTCCAAGTGGTCATTGCTGAAGAATGGGTTGGATGCGGCAGTTTCCAAAATAAGATAGTAGGTATCCCTGAAGCTCGCACCTCCTTGATGGCCAGCAATAGCACACTGAATCTCCCTCTTCTTTCCAGTCTCTTCCTCTTCTGTTGCATCTAATTGACTTCTTCTGCTTTCAAGGTCTTAGGATTTCACCTGTCCACTCAGACAAAAGAGGATAACCTCCCTATTTTATTCTCTATGTAAACTTAATTGCGTGGCAAAGTCCCTTTTGCACTGTAAGGCAATACATCCAAGAGATAATAACATGAAACTGCTACCACTGTAGAACAAAAATTAAAATATTCTTAATTATGATCATATTCACAATGCTGGTTTCACACAAGGAACCAACATTACCTACAACTTTAAAATTCTGTATTATGTTTCATTCTTATATAAAGCATGTATTACATTTCAGAAATATTTCACAAGAGAACAACAATTTCATCAAATCACTTTTGGACAGTAAAAGTTCTTGAAGATCAAAGTATTGGGAAGGGTCAGGTCTGTAGCCTATTGCCAATACTGGGTGCCTGGTACCAAAGACCAGACTATCCTGCCAGTTCCAACCCAGGCACACCCTCCACCTGATATTCACATAGGAGTGGGATAGGGATGGGGTGCTGATCACTCAACCTTCTACCAGGGTACCTATTGTATGTTAAAAAAATTTCTGGGGGCAATTTACACAAATAAGAGTTTGCTTCATGGACTCAAAGCAAAAATTATCCATGAGTAATGTGGGAATGCAAGATAAATGACAACATTAAAGAGTGGAAACGACATCATTTAACCCCAATAAGCCCCATACCTCCATCCTCTGAGTCTCCATACTGGTCCCCTCTGTACCTCTATTGCCATTGAGACCATCATCCTATGAATCCTTAGGTCTTTTCCATCACTAAGACCCTGCCCCATCACCTTCCAACTCCTTAATTTGCATTTGACCCTCCCACTTCCACCAGACCCTTCTACTGCCATACCCTACCTACTTCCCTCACCCAACTGGGATTGCTTCCATCTGTCAACTCTGGCCCCATGCATTATGGAGACTGCAGCCAAACACTCATGGCACCCACTACCTCTCCCTTCCCTTGGACTGATATCTGCCCTATTCCACAGACCTCTGTCCAATTCCATACATTCCTCTCTCTTCCATCAAAGTCCCAGCCTTCACTTCCTTGTATCCCCCATTCACCAACCTACATCTGCTGTTTTCCTCTGGGATCCTTAGTCTACTCAAACCCACAAAGCTCTCCCACTGATTTCATCACCCAAAGTCATCTTTCTCCACCAGCCCATGATCCCCTTGTAAGCCTCTTACTCCTTTTGCCACTTCTGGCTCTATCCTGGGTATTAACATTACTGGTGGCCAGGACTGATTCTTTTCAGCTGGCTGCCTAGGCCAATGTTCCCTTCCTCCCTCCTCACTCCATGTGTGTCCCCCCAAAGCTGTACACTTGTCAAAAGAGAATGACCTTCCTTGATATGGGAGCATTTTTCTTTGCCCTAGAGTATGCAAGTAGCTCTGTTCCCCTCCTGGGACCTCAAGACAAGCTCTCATGGCCCATTTGTAGGAAAATGCAAGGGGGTCAAGGTTCTTGAACACCAGAAATGTCCAACTGAGGTGCTGCTTGTGCAATCTGCATTTCCTATGAAACGAAATGAAACAAAAAATAAAATAATATAAAATAAAGCGAAATAAAATAAAATCAAGAAAAGAATCTTTCATCTTGTAAAAGATATATAGCTCACCCCACAGTGATCCTTAACCTACTGTGGACATGGACTCTCCTATGCTTCTTTATTTTTCTTTTTTAATTTTTTATTTCTTTTCAACATAACAGTATTCATCTTCCTTATCCATTCGTCCGTTGAAGGACATCTTGGTTCTTTCCACAGTTTGGCGACTGTGGCCATTGCTGCTATAAACATTGGGGTGCAGATGGCCCTTCTTTTCACGACATCTGTATCTTTGGGGTAAATACCCAGGAGTGCAATGGCAGGGTCATAGGGAAGCCCTATTTTTAATTTCTTGAGGAATCTCCACACTGTTCTCCACAGAGGCTGCACCAACTTGCATTCCCACCAACAGTGGAAGAGGGTTCCCCTTTCTCCACATCCTCTCCAACACATGTTGTTTCTTGTCTTGCTAATTTTGGCCATTCTCACTGATGTAAGGTGATATCTCAATGTAGTTTTAATTTGAATCTCCCTGACGGCTAGTATGGCGAACATTTTTTCATGTGTCTGATAGCCATTTGTATGTCTTCATTGGAGAAGTGTCTGTTCATATCTTCTGCCCATTTTTTTAATATGATTGTCTGTTTTGTGTGTGTTGAGTTTGAGGAATTCTTTATAGATCCTGGATATCAATCTTTTTTTCTGTACTGTCATTTGCAAATATCTTCTCCCATTCCATGGGTTGCCTCTTTGTTTTGTTGACTATTTCCTTTGCTGTGCAGAAGATTTTGATCTTGATGAAATCTCCCATGCTTCTTAACAGCCCTGTCCCTCACTCACATGGCCACACTCTCTCCTCTCCATTTTACCTTTTGTTTCCATGACCTCTTTATCCCTTCTCTCCAGAGAGTCTGGGATGTGGCATACCCTCAATTTCCAAGCCCATGTTGTACTCTTGTGCCATGAAGCCCCATGGTGTGCTTAAAACATTCTACACACTATAACCCAGGTGTATTTTACCCAATGACTCTCTTATACCTACACTGCTTGTTCTCTGCACCCCCACCTCCTTTGCCTCCTTTCCCTGTGGTCTCACCCAACTCGGGCCCTGCACACCCAAAGTTTCTCACCAGATCCACTCTTCAAGTGGCAATGCTCAGAGCATGTCTTCAATGTTACACACTTAATATTTGCATTGTGGGCTCTGGTAGGTGAGAAGGAGTCTAAAGGTCAGTTAGGATCCTCCTATCTTGCCTCATAAGTTTGGAGATATGTATGAAACCTCCATTGACAAACTCGTTAGTGAGAGACATATCCACCTGGTGACTGTGTGAGTGACCGTGGGAAAGTCAATGGGATGGCACCATCTGTGGGGGAATGTGCACCATGAGTGTGCCAGAATGGGGATGTCTGCACATGGTGAGCATGCATCTGAGTTTGAGCATGACTTACATCCTTATGTGGCTTTGAATGTCTGAGTTTCACTTAGGTCTAAGTAACCAAATGTGTGCATTTGTGTGGTTAGAGAATGGGTTGACAGCCATATGGGCTCTCTTGCTTGATGAGGCAACTATCGTGGGGGCAGAGAAGAATTCACCTCTTCCAAACATCACTCAGTAGGTCAAGATGGAAAATAAGCAATTTAGTACCAAACTATAAAAAAGTACATAGTGACTTGAGAAGACAGATTAGCTGTTTTCATAGTAGTACCTCTATCCCACACTGCTTCCTCCAATGGTAAAAGTACTCCAAATTATACTACCCCAGATCATGATGTCAACATGTTACCATAGGTAGATTCACAGACAAACATACACATTTTTCTGTGAGTCAGTCTGGGGCAGAGTCCGGAAGCTGACCATTGTAGAGAAGAATTAGACTCCCCCAGAGGGAGATCTGGACTTTGCCCTCTGATATTGGGAGGAGACCTCCAGACACCTGAATCCAATATCTTTGTTTGCTTAGAGGCTTGCCCACCAGACTATCTAGCCATGTAGTTGACAATGGACCTTGGGGCCCAAGTTCTCCTGTCAGTATCTGGATGGCTGAAGACCAAATTTATCAACTCACCCTGGGGACAGTATGAAGACTGTTGATCATCTGCAAGGTAAGTCATATAACTCTAGTAAAAATTCTGGGTACTGAGGCTTGGATGAGCCTCTGTCACTGGTAATACTCCATGATTGTTATCCCATATCAACTCCAGAAAGTAACCCTTTATATGACTTTGCAGAAAGAGCACACAAGAAGATCCACAGTGACTACTTTTCCTGGACTCTGCCCCGTACATCTTGTCCCTGTCAGTTGGTCATCTGTTCATTTTCCTGTAATAATCTACAATGAGGAGACAGCTCTCAGTGAGCTCTGTGACCCTAGCTCTGTGACTCTAGTTTCTGTGATTCTGTGACATAGATCTATAGAGATCTATGGATACTGAGTATCATTTTGGGGACCTACAAACTTGCAATTGGTGTCATCAGTGAGTGTGGTCTTCTGTGGACTGTCATCCCTCAAAGTTCTCAGCTGGAATAAAACTCTCACAGTGGGAAGGGTTGGTAGACATAGACCAAATGGTGAATTTTGCTGGTGGAAAATCCAAGGAAGTCATTTTAGCTCTTAAAATTTCTGTATCTTCTTTTATTTTAATTTCCAATTTTCTTATTTTACTTTTATGTTTCAATTTGACTTAGTTTTTTCAGTGGTGGCATCTGACCACCACAGATTTTGTTAGGCTGCATCTAGCCTGGGTCATGGTTGACAGTTTGGACTCTGTTCATTCACTCAACCATCCCTCAACAGAATGACTAGGAGGAGGAACTCCCAACAAAGAAAAAAATCAGAGACAATATCCTCTGCCACAGATGTAATGGATATGAGGATAAGCAAGATGTCAGAGATAGAGCCCAGGATAGCAATCATGAAGTCAATAGCCAGGTGTGATAAAGGCATTAGTGCAACGGAGAATCTCTAAGGGCAGAAGTGAGATCGAATCAGGCTGAACTTAAAAATGCTATCCATGAGATTCAACCTAAACTGGATACTCCAACAGAGAAGCAGAAGAGAGACTCAGTAGCCTAAACCATAAGCTGATAGAAAGGATGGAAGATGAGGAAAATAGGGATATGCAGCTAATGTCCCATGATAATAGATAGAGAAAGATCAACAATGCCATGAACTATTCCAATGTCAGAATTATTGGGACCCCTAATGGGGTTTTTTGAGATAGAGGACAAAAGGTATATTTTAGCAAATCATAGATGAGAACTTCCCTAATCTGGGGAAGGAAACAAGCATTTGAGCACAAGAGGCACAGAGGACCTCTAGTGAAGTCAATAAAAATAGATAGTCACCCTAACATGTCATAGTGAAGCTTGCAAATCTTAGAGACTTAATGCTATACGGAGTGCAGCTGGGGGGAAGAGGTTTTTTTTTATTTTTATTTTATTTTTTATAAACATATAATATGTTTTTATCCCGGGGTACAGGTCTGTGAATCGCCAGGTTTACACACTTCACAGCACTCACCATAGAACATACCCTCTCCAATGTCCATAACCCCAGCCCCTTCTCCCAACCCCCCTCCCCCCAGCAACCCTCAGTTTGTTTTGTGAGATTAAGAGTCACTTATGGGGGTGCCTGGGTGGCTCAGTGGGTTAAGCCGCTGCCTTCAGCTCAGATCATGATCTCAGGGTCCTGGGATGGAGCCCCGCATCCGGGCTTTCTGCTCAGCAGGGAGCCTGCTTCCTCCTCTCTCTGCCTGCCTCTCTATCTACTTGTGATCTCTGTCTGTCAAATAAATAAATAAAATCTTTTTTTTTTAAAAAGAGTCACTTATGGTTTGTCTCCCTCCCAATCCCATCTTTTTTTTTTTTTTTTTAAAGATTTTACCTATTTATTTATTTGACAGAGAGAGAGAGATCACAATCAGGCAGAGCAGCAGGCAGAGAGAGAAGGGGAATCAGGCTCCCTGCTGAGCAGAGAACTCAATGCGGGGCTCAATCCCAGGACCCTGAGATCACGACCTGAGCCGAAAGCAGAGGCCCAACCTGCTGAGCCACCCAGGCGCCTCTCCCAATCCCATCTTGTTTCATTTATTCTTCTCCTACCCCCTTAACCCCCCATGTTGCGTCTCCACTTCCTCATATCAGGGAGATCATATGATAGTTGTCTTTCTCCAATTGACTTATTTCCCTAAGCATGATACCCTCTAGTTCCATCCACATCATCGCAAATGGCAAGATTTCATTTTTTTATGGCTGCATAGTATTCCATTGTGTATATATACCACATCTTCTTTATCCATCTGTTGATGGACATCTAGGTTCTTTCCATAGTTTGGCTATTGTAGACATTGTTGCTATAAACATTCGGGTGCACGTGCCCCTTCGGATCACTACGTTTGTATCTTTAGGGTAAATACCCAGTAATGCAACTGCTGGGTCATAGGGTAGTTCTATTTTCAACATTTTGAGGAACCTCCATACCGTTTTCCAGAGTGGTTGCGCCAGCTTGCATTCCCACCAAGAGCGTAGGAGGGTTCCCCTTTCTCCGCATGCTCGCCAGCATCTGTCATTTCCTGACTTGTTGATTTTAGCCATTCTGACTGGTGTGAGGTGATATCTCATTGTGGTTTTGATTTGTATTTCCCTGATGCCGAGTGATATGGAGCACTTTTTCATGTGTATTTTGGCCATCTGGATGTCTTCTTTGCAGAAATGTCTATCCATGTCTTCTGCCCATTTCTTGATTGGATTATTTGTTCTTTGGGT
>NC_081573.1:3488304-3510287 GCF_022355385.1 Mustela nigripes
AATACTAAAAGGGTGGCAACAACCCCAGGAAAATATGCTTTAACTAACTCAGAAGAGATCCCAAATCGTGAGGGGGGAGAAAGTGGATAAAAAGAGGTTCAGAAAGCAAAAAAGAAAGAAAGAAAAGAAACAATTAAAAAAAGAAAAGGAATAAAGAAAAAATATAACAAAGAAAATATATATATATATTAGATAAACTAGTTTTAAAAAGTTAAAAAAGAAAAGGGTAAAAGTTAAAAAAAATTAGCAGAAGAAGAGAAAAAAATTGAAAAAGAAGAAAAAATTAAATTAACTGCAAGGCTAAAGAATCATGGGGAGAAAGCCATGAGTTCCGTGCTTTGCTTTCTCCTCCTCTGGAATTCCGCTGCTCTCCTTGGTATTGAAACTGCACTCCTTGGTAGGTGACCTTGGTCCTGGGTGGATTTCTTGTTGATCTTCTGGGGGAGGGGCCTGTTGTAGTGATTTGCAAGTGTCTTTGCCCCAGGCGGAATTGCACTGCCCTTACCAGCAAAACGCTTGGGTTTGCTTTCGGGAGCTTTTGTCCACTGAGCACTTTCCATAGAGTTCCAGAGGACAGGAATGAAAATGGTGGCCTCCTAGTCTCCGGCCTGGAGGAGCCGAGAGCCCGGGGCCCAACTCCTCAGTGCACCCTCAGAGAACAGCGTCCAATTACTCCCGTCTTCCTGGCCTCCAGCCACGCTCCAAGCTCACCAAGCCTGCAACTGGTTCTAGGTAACCCTGAGCTGAGAGCTCACTCCTTGGCTCTGTCTCTGTAGCTGGCATCCCCGTTATAATACCTGTAAGCTCTGCGACACTCAGACAACCCTGATCCTTCTGTGACCCTGCGGGACCTGAGACCACGCTGACCCCACATGGGCTTCACCCCGGTTTAGCCTCTGGAAGAGACTTTTAAAAGTCCTGATTTTGTACTCCATTGCTCCGCTGCTTACCAGGAGCCAGCCCCTCCCCCACCGTCTATCTTCCCGTTGCTTTGGATTCACTTCTCCGCCAGTCCTACCTTACAGAAAGTGGTTGATTTTCTGTTTCTAGAATTGCTGTTCTTCTTCTCTTCGATCTCCTGTTGGATTTGTAGGTGTTTGCAATCTTTAGATAAGCTATCTAGCTGATCTCCTGCTAGCTGAATTAGTCTCAGCCTGCTACTTCTCCGCCATCCTGACTCTTCCCCGGGGGAAGAGATTTTTATGTAGGGAGGGAGGAACATCAGAATAACATCAGACCTATCAACAGACACCTGGCAAGCCAGAAAGGGTGGGCAAGACACACTCCAGGTAATAAATGAAAAGAACATGCAGTCAAGAATATTTCAACCAGCAAGGCTGTCATTCAGAACTGATGGAGATGTAAAGAAGTTTTAGGATAGGAAGAAATGAAAGAATTATGTGACCACCAATGCAGCCTTGCAGGAAGTATTAAGGGGGATTCTATAATCAAAGAGAAACCCAAGAGTCACAAGACCAGGAGGAAACAGAAAATGTATAGAAAGAACTTTACAGTTCAAATTCATATCTTTCAATAGTTACTCTCAATGTAAATAGGCTGAATACTCCCATCAAGAGACACGTTTTAGATTGGATAAAAAAGCAGGACCCATCCAAAGGCTGCCTACAAGAACACATTTTGAACCTAAAGATGCCTCCTGATTCAAAGGGAGGTGATGGAGAACCATTTACCACATCAACGGAGCTCAAATGAAAGCTGGGGTAGCAATTCTCATATCCGACAAATTGGACTTTAAACCAAAGACAGTAGTAAGAGATGTAGAGGGACATTATATCATACTTAAAGGGTCCATCCAACAAGAAGATATAAGAATTGTAAATATCTGGGCCTCCAACATGGGAGCAGCAGATTATATAAACCAATTCATAACCAAAATAAAGAAACACATTGATAGTCATATATTAATAGTAGGAGACCTCAATGCTTCACTGACAAGCTTATCTAAGCAGAAGATCAACAAAGAAACAAGAGCTTTGTATGACACACTGGACCAGGACATCATAGATACATACAGAACACTCCATTCTAACCAACAGAATACTCATTCTTCTTGAGTGAACATGGAAATCTCTCCAGAGTAGCCATATCCTGGTCAGAAATCAGGTCTCAACTGATACCAAAAGATTGAGAATATACCTGCATATTTTCAGACCACAATATTGTGAAACTGGAACACAACAACAAGAAGAAATTTGGAAGGAAGTCAAACACTTGGAATTTAAAGAGCATCCTGCTAAATAATGACTGGGTCAACCAGGAAATTAAAGAACTTAAACAATTCATGGAAACTAATGAGAATGAACACACATCAGTCTTAAACCTATGGTATACTGCAAAGTTGGTCCTAAACAACAACAAAAACAAAAACTACATGCCAACAAATTAAGCAACCTGGAAGAAATGGATGCCTTCCTGGAAACCTAAAAAAACTACCACTCTGAAACAAGAAGAAACTGGCCACATGAACAGACCAATAACTGGTAAAGATACTGATGTAGGGAACAAAAACCTCCCTCAAATCCCTCCTAATATTGTTGGTGGGAATGCAAGTTGGTGCAGCCACTTTGGAAAATAATGTGGAGGTTTCTCAAAACATTCAAAATACAGCTACCTTGTGACCCAGCAATTGCACTACTGGATATTTACCCCAAAGACAAAGATGTAGTAAAAACAAGGGCCATATGTAGCCCAATGTTCATAGCATCCATGTCCATGATTGCCAAACTATGGAAAGAGCCGAGATGCCCTTCAACAAGACAAACAGATAAAGAAGATGTGGTTCATATATACAATGGGATATCACTCAGTCACCAGGAAAGATGAACACTAAAATTTTGCATCCACATGGATGGGAGTAGAGGAGATTATGCTAAGTGAAATAACAACAGAAACTCAGTTATCATATGGTTTCACTTATTGTGAAACATAATGAATAACATAGAGGACATTAGGAGAAAGAAGGGAAAATTAAGGTGGAGGAAAATGGAGGGGGAGATGAACCATGAGAGACCTTGGATCCTGAAAAACAAACAGGATTTGGGAGCGGTGAAAGTATGGGATAGCCCATTAATCGGATTAAGGGGGGCACATATTGCAGGGAACATTGGGTGTTATACGCAAACAATGAATTATGGAAAACAACACCAAAAACTAATGAGGTAGTGTATGGTAAGTAACAATAAGAAATTTTCTTTTTTTAATTTTTTTAAGATTATATATATTTATTTGAGAGAGAGAGAGAGCATGAGAAGAGAGAGGAGAACGGTAAAAGTAGGCTCCCTGCTGAGTAGGGAGCTCGATGTGGGACTCAGTCCCAGGACCCCAGGATCATGACCTGAGCCAAAGGCAGTTGCTTAACCAACTGAGCCACCCAGGAGCCCCCCCAATTTTTAAAATAAAAAAAAATAATAAATAGAACTAAGAAATAAGGATACAACTCAGAAAAGGGGTCAATTAGTACATGGAATTATAACATGAAAATTATGTTTTCAATTAATGAAAATTATGTTTAAAAATTAAGAGTTTACATATATAAAAGGAGGAAATAAACCCTCTTATATGTAAATATATGAATTATTATAGTAAATGTAAATGGAGTTATTACTTCCTTTATTGTTTTTTGACCCCAAAATGCAAATTTGTTATTTTTAGATGTGTCTTTCAAAATAAGAGCAGGAAAATAACACTGAGCTACTGAGAAGTCCTGGAGCTTAGTCTCTGAGGAACGAGTTGAGGGGATTTGTGTCACCCTGGGAGCAGATCATCCCAAGGCTCTCTCTGCTACTATAAAGGGTGGCACAGCACATATGGGGAGTATGAGACTCTGATCCTTTTTGAAGCCCACACTACTACTTACTACTTGGTCCACACAAGATGCTCTGGCCAGGAATATCAAAGAGAACTGGAGAGCAGCATGAAATTGCTTCTGAGAAGGGCTCGGAGGGGGCAGCCTTGCCCCTCCCAATCTGGAGGGTAGAACAGTCTCTTGTGATAGCAGAGGGCTTGCTTTGGAAATGGACGCCAGGCACCTGGGAGCTCAATCAGTTAAGCATCTGCCTTCTGCTCAGTTCATGATCCCAAGGTCCTGGGACTGAGTGTTCCCTGCCCAGTGAGAGTCTTCTTCTCCCTCAGCCCCTCTCACCTGCTCCTGCATGCACTCTCTGTCTGTCTGTCTGTCTCTCTCTCTCTCTGTGTCTCTCAAATATAAATAAATAGAATCCTAAAAAATATAGTAGTGGATGTCCACTGTCTTGGGCTCAGTGTATTACCCAAATGTCTGTGCTGACGAAAAGCTGTGACCATTCCCAGGACAAACTCTCCCACCAAGTCTCACTGTTGTGGCCAAAGCCCATGATGGCTCCTGGCTGAAATCTTTGTACTTGAAATCCTTTCCATAATGGAGAAAACAGCCAGAGTGAGAACCTCAAGCAGCAGCTTGAGGACAAGAGCAAGGTGCTGTTCATGATGACATCCTGGCAAAAGCACGGAAGTCTGCAGTAGCAGGCAGTAGGAGGACAGCATGGCAGATGGGAAGGTCAAGTCCATCCTAATACCAAGTGCCATCTTTCAATGGCAAAGATTTCCCTTTGCACCAAGAAAGACTCACACTCCTTCAATTCCAAGGCTCAGGAGAGGTATCACCACATCCACTGCTAGATCAGCTATTGGAGATGGTAGCAGGACAGCTTCATACAGAAATATGAAGAGTTCCAGCAGGAATAGGTAGCATATGACCACCCACTCAGAAAGAACAGATTTTCCATGGGGTGGACAGCCCTTTTCCTCTGGACAACCACCGGGCAGTGCCATCTTTACTCTAATTACTCCATTTAAAATAAAACATACACTTTTCTTCTGTTCACAGGATGTTATTTCAAGAGATATGGCAAAACAATCGAGTTAAAATAGGGAAATGAAAAGTGCGTTTCATGGATCTTTAACAATCAAACAATCAGCATGGCAATATACACATCAGATCACATAGGCCTTGATTTGGGCATTATTATAACTAATACTATTGAAATTTCTCCCTAAAGGACAAAGCTCCAGTACATTGATTGGTGGATAACAAACATGACTAACTCTACATCTGTATTGTATATTGGCAAAGAGATCATACAAATAGATCCATACATGCACAGCTATAGGTATGAGTGTGTCAATATCTATTTTTTCTTCTTGTGTTGTGATCAAATTTCTGGAAACAATTTAAGTGTTCCATGTGAGCTACAAATATGGGTTCCACTTTTTGTAACAAAGTTGTATACACAGTCTAAATAACATCCATATCTAGGGGCACCTGGGTGGCTCAGTCGGTTGCAGCGTCTGCCTTCAGATTGGGTCATGGTCCCAGGGTCCTGGGATCGAGCCCACATTGGGCTCTCTGCTCAGTGGAGAGCCTGCTTCCCCCACTCTCTCTGCCTGCCTCTCTGCCTGCTTGTGATCTCTGTCAAATGGATAAATAAAGCTTAAAAAAAGAACATACATATCTATATCTAGGTATAGATAGATACACATGTAGATATCAACTACATAAAAAATCATTCTGGGCAAGGGGGGGCGTCTGTGTGGAATAGTCCACTGAGTGTTTGACTCGGCTTCAGCTCAAGCGATGATCTGGCAGTTGTGCAATGAAACCCACAGTCAGGTCCATGCATAGTGAAGAGTCGCCCTCAGATTCCTACTTCCTCCCGTCTCCCTCCCCTCTGCCTCTCCATGGGGCCCACCCTCTCTCACTCTCTCGCTTAAGTAAATAAATAAAAAAAATAAAATAAAAAAAAATAAATAAAATCTTTTTAAAAAAGAACCTCTCTCCTTACATTTAGGAAAATTTAAAATCAAGGAGCCACAACCTCCACATAAACAGAAAGGATTTATGTCTCTACCTTTCAAACGGCTCTCCCTTCAGCTCTCCAAACTCAGTGAAAGTCTCCACCATAAACTTCTCTCATCACTTTAGGGATATGAATTATCACCACCAAACCCCTTTCTTGCCAACAGGCCCAAATCCCCTTCACAAAGGAGAGAAAGATCTGCCTTCCACAGACACGGATTCTATGGAATTCATGTCATTTAAAAGTGTTACAATCACCTGATGTTACGAATTAGGTAAAATGTAATTCTATGCTCTCCACTACCCATTCCAGTTCAGCCTGTCCATTTCTACCTAAAAATGTTTACAGTGCTCATCTCCCAAGCTCCCATGGCATCATACTTCACATGATTAACTCTTGCCCCTCTAGTAGGAAAACTACAAAATGACCACTGACCCCTAAACCTGTACTCACTGACTGAATTTCCCTCTGGTACATTTCTCTTCAGTTTCACCAATGACCTGACACAAGCTGATCCATTCTCATGCTCCTTCCCCTACACTTCAGTGCCTACTTCACTTCTGGGAAATGTAGGTGACAAATTTACCTGACACACACAAAGACTTCTCAAAAATATTCAGATTGTTTCAGGAGCTGGTGTTTATTTTTTTTTTAATTTTTTATTTTTTATAAACATATATTTTTATCCCCAGGGGTACAGGTCTGTGAATCACCAGGTTTACACACTTCACAGCACTCACCAAATCACATACCCTCCCCAATGTCCATAATCCCACCCCCTTCTCCCAAACCCCCTCCCCCCGGCAACCCTCAGTTTGTTTTGTGAGATTAAGAGTCACTTATGGTTTGTCTCCCTCCCGATCCCATCTTGTTTCATTTATTCTTCTACCCACTTAAGCCTCCATGTTGCATCACCACTTCCTCATATCAGGGAGATCATATGATAGTTGTCTTTCTCTGCTTGACTTATTTCGCTAAGGAGCTGGTGTTTATAATTGCATACTTTCTATGCTCCTCCACTGACCAATAGCGAAACTTCAAACAAATGAGTATTTATAAGATAATAATATAGTATCACATTGCAATTATACAAGTATGACTTATTGTTAACTTTGAAGGAGATGACCAAGATGTTCTGGTAGCTTCTCATCATTGTACTCGGGACCCTGAGGGGATGAGTGAATTACCAACATTAGGAACATTAAGGAAATTCCTACAATTAACATGTTTCTCATAACATGAGGGGATTTTATATTCCTGATCCATGCAAAGCAGACCATGGATATCCTGGGGTCATGGCTCATGAGCAGAAAGGGGCTGAGGGTTGGGAACCACAGAGTGATCACCAAACTGGTGTTCAAAAGGTACCAGCTGAGGGGCGCCTGGGTGGCTCAGTGGGTTAAAGCCTCTGCCTTCGGCTCGGGTCGTGATCTCGGGGTCCTGGGATCGAGCCCGGCGTCGGGCTCTCTGCTTAGCGGGGAGCCTGCCTCCCCCTCTCTCTGCCTGCCTCTCTGCCTATTTGTAATTTCTGTCTGTCAAATAAATAAATTTAAAAAAAAAGGTACTAGCTGAGATGATCAAAAATACCCAAAAGACTACGAAGGACAGAGGAGAGCGTGATAAAGTAGACAAAGGTGCTCAATAGAAGAAGGACGGTTTTGGTGGCTGTAGACTCAGGCGATGATGAGATGGTGGTCCTAAGAATATGTTGGACCCTCTGCTTGTGCCTGTATAGGTGGAAGACCATGAAGCTGCTGGCCCAGAGCATGAGCCCCAAAAATACCACATCAGGGAATGACAACAATGCTACATTCAGTAACTCCCTGCTTTTCTCTAGACGAATACTTGAACAGCACCCCAAACTTTTTCTATTTGTGATATTTTTGTTGTTCAAAGTGACGGTCATAAGCAAAGGAGACAGGATATTTACCAATATCTGCAAGACCCAGCCAACTGAAGGGACAACTGAAGGGACCATGCACTTGGGAGCTGTCCCTTTAAGTGCTGCCCACCTGGAGTTCCTGGGGCTGATGATGATAGCTTGGAAGACACTCAGGAGGCAAGTGGTGCCAATGGACACCCCTCTGCCCACCCCACGCACATAGAGGAAAAATTTGCATCCAAAATCACTGACGATGTGATACCACCCAAAGGATGACATTGTATTGTATATACCAATAGAGAACAGGACCAAAATGTTGCCTACAGTCAGGTTTTTGACAATCAAATCTGTGGGCTTTGGCTTACACCCAGTAAAATCAAGGAGGAGATAAAGGTAAAGAAGAGAGAAGTTCCCCAGAATTCCAACCAAAGTCTGTATTAAGAAGATTGCTCCTGGGGCGCCTGGGTGGCTCAGTGGTTAAGCCACTGCCTTCGGCTCAGGTCATGATCTCAGGGTCCTGGGATGGAGCCCCGCATCAGGCTCTCTGCTCAGTAGGGAGCCTGCTTCCTCCAATCTCTCTGCGTGCCTCTCTACCTGCTTGTGATCTCTCTCTGTCAAATAAATAAATAAAATCTTAAAAAAAAAAAAAAAGAAGAAGAAGAAGATCGCTCCTATTGTCAGACCCCCTGTGGCCATCCTGTCAGTTCTCAGTCAAATATCAGTGACTGATCTCTGTTTTCTGGGCTAGAATGGGAATATCACCTGTGCGCCACACAAATTGTGTCGATTGAAATCTGATATTCTTCACATTTCTACACTCCCTACTTTGAAATACCAAAGTTCTTCTGTCATTTTGGGCCTTCCAAGAGTTATATACACAGCCATTGCCAAACACTTGCAAGTGTGAATTGCTGGTTTAATGGCCACCCATGGGGGTCACTTCTTATTTCTCACAGATTCAGGAGGCATTCCTTACTGCATTCCTCATAAAGATGAGGATAACACAGTTACACAGAGGTGAACTGCTTTGTCTCAATTGACTCACCAATCCAGGGTGGGGACTGGAACCGGGCTGGGCTGGTCACAAAGCTGGTACTCTGAATCCATACTATATAAAAAAAAAAAATAGTCAGCTGTGGTTCTTTAAATAAATCAGATCTCAGTGTAGTCTTATGTTTGTACCTTGTCATCTGAATTGAGATTGCTGCCATATTTGAACTTTTCTTAATGATGAGTTTTCACTTATTTAGGAAGACTGTTCTATAATCAAATATGAATGTAAATAAAGCTTTAGAGTTAATAATAAACTATAGATGCACTGACTAGAGTATTCCAAAGGTGCAGGACCCTGCCCCATGACAAGCTGGGTAAATGAATGCAGGAATGACTTAAAATTAGTACATCAACAGAAAGAATCATTTGCTTTCATTCCAGGAGCAAATGTACAAGGCATAGACTCTGCACAAGAAGCACCACTGGCAGATTACATTGTGTAAAGTAGAAACAAAATAACGACTACATTCAGATCATATATGTATTATGTATGTAATTATGAATACCTGATGAAATAAAATTAGTAGCTGTAAAGCAAGATCTGTGCAAGATATTGAAATACCAGACATGCAAAATGCAATATACAGTAAAAATCTTGTATCTTGTATAGGTGACATAGTTTTTGGGTTTGTATTCTAATATTTAATAGCAGCATACACAACACAAGATACATTATAGTGTAAAAATCATATCTGAAAAGCATTAATTTCTACTTTTCTTAAATGATGCTTCCCTAATTTAATGGGAAAAGTCCCTCAATAACCATTTGATACACAAGTATTTAATCCATTAAGCACTTCATAGACTCAGAGTTAGAGAAACATGTCCACTCCAACAACTGTGCTCTGACACACTGTGTCTGCTCATGATCACATGATTTCTATACATACATCCAACATTTATTACAAACATGGAGGTGCTATGTGTGCACATGTCGAGATCTGCAAATTATGCTATGGCTCCAGTAACACAGACTCAACAGCAGAATCACTCCAGAACAACAGTCCTTAGGCATATTAAAATTAGAGATCTTTGGAGAAAGTGTTGAACTACTATATTGTACATGTAAAAAAAATGTGACTCTGATGGTTTAGGTAAGTGGAATTAAAATTAACCCTTCAAAAAGTCATTTTTGATGACCCCTCTGGTCATCAACACAACAGTCACTGTCAAAGAGGATTCTACTCTGTGACCTCAGCAGCCATCAGGGGTGGGTGCTAATCTAGGTCCACATCTCTCTTTACTGACTCAGCTCCTGCCTCAGGATGGATTCCACCTCCATACCCGGCTTCGGCACTGGATCACATTCATACATAGAAATCCCCCTTTGTCCACTATGCTCCCTTACCTGGACTCCTGAGACAACTCCTTGCCTTCCAGATTGTACCTCTCAGGTAGAAAGATGCAGAGAACACACCAAATTCTTCCTGCTGCCCAACTGGAGAGCTCAGGGTGATGGTCAGAGCAGGCAATACCGGTGCAAGAGGATTGCTGGGCAGTGAGATGTGTTTTTATGACTCTGGGAGCTCCCCTCCCTTCACAACTGCAATTATCATTTCACCTGAAGCAGCATTGGCACTGACAGGCTTGGGAGCTGAGAATATTTTTGAAAACCTTTCTCCCAGGTGCCAATTATGAAGAACAACTACAAGTTTCTCGCTAGCAACTGTTTTTTTTAAAAAAGATTTTATTTATTTATTTACTAGACAGACATCACAAGTAGGCAGAGAGGCAGGCAGAGAAAGGGAGAAGGAAGCAGTCTCCCTACAGAGCAGAGAGCCCAATGCAGCTCACCTTTTCCCTTTGCTCCCCAGTTTTCTAGGCCTCTTTCTCATTATGTGGAAAAAAACACACACTTTAAAGGTGTCCTTTACATACATAACAAATCTTGGAACACTGCAAAAGAAACTAATGGTGTATTTTTCTTAAAAATCTTTTATTTATTTATTTTAATTTATTTTCAGCATAACAGTATTCATTGTTTTTGCACCATACCCAGTGCTCTATGCAATTCGTGCCCTCTCCAATACCCACCACCTGGTTCCCCCAACCTCCCACCCCCACCCCTTCAAAACCCTCAAATTGTTTTTCAGAGTCCATAGTCTCTCAGGGTTCACCTTCCCTTCCAATTTCCCTCAACTCCCTTCTCTTCTCCATCTCCCCTTGTTCTCCATGTTATTTGCTATGCTCCACAAATAAGTGAAACCATATGATAATTGACTCTCTCTGCTTGACTTATTTCACTCAGCATAATCTCTTCTAGTCCCGTCCATGTTGCTACAAAAGTTGGATATTTGTCCTTTATGATGGAGGCATAATTATTTTTATTAGACAGAGAGAAAGATCACAGGTAGGCAGAGAGGCAGAGAGGTAGGCATAGAGGCGGGGGAAGGAGGGGACAGGCTGCCTGCTGAACAGAGAGCCTGATGCAGGACTCAGTCCCAGTACCCTCAGATAATGACCTGAGCTGAAAGCAGAGGCTTAATACACTGAGCCACACACGTGCCCCACTAATGCTGTATTTTATGGTGACTAACATAACACAATAAAAGAATTTTTTATATAAAAGAAGTGGGGAAATGTTCCCTCAACTTTTGTTTTCTGGAAAAATAAATAAATAAGTAAAAAGTTTCCCTTTTCAAAAGGACCAACATACCCCTTGTACTATGGGTTGCACTGAGTCTCATCAAAATTAATATGCTGAAGTCTTAACTCCCCGTCCCTCAAAATATGCCCTTCATAGGAAATAGGGTCATTCAAGATAGAATCTAGTAAGATGTGGTCAGGTGGAGTTGGGTGGCAGCTAGCCACCATCATGACTGGTATCCTTACGAAAGAGGAAATCTGGGGGAACACAAATTTGTTTGGCCACAAGCAACGAACAGAGTGCTGGGATAGAGCCTTTGAGAAATGCGTCATCATGACCTTCAGAGGGAACATGGACTGGAGGACACCTTAATCTTGGACTGTTTGCCTCCAGAACTGCCAGAAAATAAATTTCCATTGCTTTAGACCCCAGCTCATGGTCTCTCTTATGACAACACCAGCAAACTGATACATCTTCCCTTGTCACCTGCCTCCCCCCAAGGAGAAGTTCCCTGAAATGCAGAAAAACCTGCTGTTGCATATCCTTTACCGCAGGAGGGATTCAAAGACACACAGCTCTGATCTGAAGGTCATGACATGAGTTTTTCCTCACCTGTCGGCAGGAACATTGCCCTCCTAGAAACATCCCAAATCCTGAAACAGCACTGGGGATGGGCCTATACAAATGCTTCTAGAGAACTGATGCAGAGGGTGCCTGGGTGGCTCAGTGGGTTAAGCCTCTGTCTTTGGCTCAGGTTGTGTTCTCAGGATCTTGGGATCCAGGCCTGCATCAGGCTATCTGCTTAGCAGGGAGTCTGCTTCCCCCTCTCTCTGCCTGCCTCTCTGTCTACATGGGATCTCTCTCTCTCACTCTGTCAAGTAAATAAATAAAATCTAAAAAAAAACAAAACACCCCATGCAGAGCAGTCCCCCATTGGGTCCCCATGGGCCAGAGCTTCGGCTCCGTTCTTAGAAATGTGTCCTACAGAGTCAAAGACTGACAGAATGAAAATGGGGGGTGAGTAGAGCACAAGTGATGGTGTTTGTGAATCTCCCCAAGTGATCCTAACTGGGAACCCAGTACTGAGGTCCATTTAGCTCCACACTACTTCTCAAATTGAAATGAGCCTGGCAATCATCTGGGTATCTTCCTGAAAGAGCTTCTATGGGGTGTTCCACTCTAATAATAGGCTTCTGGTTATCCTGCATCTGAGAGATGACTGCACTCCTCCAGGAGCCTGAACATCTGTGGATATGCCCTCTCTCCCCAGCTCACCCTGACAATCAAACCACTTCTCCTGCTTCTCCCAGGAAGAAGTTCAACCACACATCTAGGACACCGACATTTCCTCATCACTTAGCCTCTGAGCTCAGGAACTCAGGAGGTCCCACCATCATCTGTGTCTATAAGTTGTTCTCCAAGGAGGGGCCTGAACTCAAAATGACAGACACAATCTGAAACAGCGACAATGAGGGACATTCTGCAAAACAAAGACAGCATTTCTCAATACTGTCACTATCACTGAGGACAAAGAAAAAGGAAGAGTGGTAACTGATCTTCAATACAGACTAAAGAATGAATACAATAAAATAAATCCCTGATATGACTGGACCCAAGATTTCTGAGAACAGACAAATATGTCATCATTGTGTCACTGCAGGGAATCTGTATATGGACAGGGAGTGAAATGAAGGCATAACACAAGTGTTTCTTCCATATGTGGGATAGTTTTATTGTGTTAGAAAGGAGAATGACCTTGGAGCACCTGCCTGGCTCTGGTGGTGGAGAGTGTGACTTGATCTCAAGGTGCACATTTCACTTTTTTCTCATTTATTATTATTATTATTGATTTTATTTTTTAGTTAGCCAACATATAGTACATCGTTAGTGTTTGTTGTAGTGTTCAGCAATTCATCAGTTTTGTGTAACACCCAGTACTCATCACAACACGTGACTTCCTTAATATTGGACACCTAGTTACCTCATTGCCCAATCTCCCTCCTTTCTGGAACCCTCAGTTTGTTTCCTGGAGTCCAGAGTCTCTCAGGATTTGTCACCCTCTCTCTGGTGATTTTTTTAAGAAAAATCTTACAAAGCTGGGGGCATCACATTGCCTGATTTCAAGCTATATTACAAAGCTTGGAACACCAAGACAGCATGGTTCTAGCACAAAAACAGACACATAGGCCAATGGAACAGAACAGAGAGCCCAGATATGGACCCTCAACTCAATGGTCAAATAATTTTGACCAAGCAGGAATAAAAGATCCATTGGAAAAAAAGACAGTCTCCTCCATAAATGATGCTGGGAAAATTGGACAGCTACATAGAGAAGAATGAACCTGGACTATTCTCTTACACCATATGGAAAGATCAACTTTAAATGGATGAAAGACCTCAATGTGAGACAGGAATCCATCATAATCCTAGAGGATGATATAGACAATAACCTCATCGACACTGGTTGCAGCAACTTCTTTCAAGATATGTCTCTAAAGGCAAGGGAAAGAAAAGCACAAATGAACTATTGGGACTTCAACAAGACAAAACACTTCTGCACAGCATAGGAAACAGTCAACAAAACAAAGAGGCAACCCACAGAATGGGAGAAGATATTTGCAAATGACACTACAGATAAAGGGCTGATATTCAAGATCTATAAAGAACTTCTCAAACTCAGGCACCTGGGTGGCTCAGGCAGTTGAGCAACCCTCTTTGGCTCAGGTCATGATCCTGGAGTCCTCAGATTGAGTCCCATATTGGGCTCCTAGCTCTGCAGGGATTCTGCTTCTTCCTCTGATCCTCACCCCTGTCATGTGTTCGTTCTCTCTCTCTCTCTCTCTCAAATATATAAAATTATTTTAAAAAAAAAGAACTTCTGAAACTCAACACCCAAAAAACAGATAACCAAGTCAAAAAAAGGGCAGAAGACATGAGCAGACACTTCTCCAAAGAAGACATACAAATGGCTAGCAGGCACATGAAAAAGTGTTCATCCTCATCAGCCATCAGGGAAATTCTAACAATGAATCATGAAATACTACATCAAAAACTAACATTGGGTGAGTGCTGTGAGGTGTGTAAACCTGGTGATTCACAGACCTGTACCACTGGGGATAAAAATATATGTTTATAAAAAATAAAAAATTAATAAAAAGAAAAGAATGTACTGCATGGTGACTAACATAACACTACAACAACAAAAAAACCACATTGAGGTATACCTTTACACCAGTTAGAATGGCCAAGAGAAATTTGTATGTATGCCATCAAAGTGAAATCTAAATTTACATACCGGCAGAATTTCTAATACTCCCAAACTGAAGACCACCCCTACGCTCATTCGCAGTGGAATGACCAAATAAATTCCTTTATATATACACAATGGAAGCATATACAGCAACGTCAATGGATGACCAATAACAGCATGCAGCAATAAATTCACAAACAACAGGAGGAAGGGCAAAAGCAAAATACAAATGCATCCAAGCTCTCGTACTTCCTTTACATCAAATGCAGAACAGGCTAAAGTAACCTATGCTGTTTCAGGTCAGAGCAGTGATGATCCTGAGGAGTAGTGCCTGGTAAGGAGCACAAGGGGCTTCTTGGGGGGGTGGGTGTCTGACAATATTCTATTTTGCGTAGTTGGTACCAATTACACAAAGGTGATCACTGTGTAAACTTCCATTGAGCTACACACTTGTAACTGCTGAGTGTGCCTTTAAATTTTTAAAATACATCTCACCAATCAAACGGATGGGTAATGGTAAATGGATTAATATTGTGCTTAAATTACAAAGGTGGGGTTTCATACACATAATGAAATGACACTGTGATTAAATATATATTTAATTTAAATATATTTAATTTAAATATATATTGAAATATCTGGGTAAAACTAAGAAATAAGGCTACCCAACTCAAAACAAGGGGTCAATTATTATATAAAATAATAATGTAAAACAACATGTAAAAAAGAAGTTTACCTATATAGAGGAAATAAATCCAAGTGATATGTAAATGTATGAATTATTATATTAAATGTAAATTGCATAATAACTCCTTTAATTTTTATTTTTTTACAAAAAATACACATTTATTATTTTTAAATGTTTCTTTCATGGTAAGATTAGGAAAATAACACTATGAGCTACTAACAAAGTCCTGGAATTCAGCCTCTAAGGAACGAGATGAGAGGATTTTGAATCACGCTGGGAGGCAACCATCCTGAGGTTCTCTGCACTCATTTGAAGGGGTGCCACAGCACCTATGGGGAGTATGTGGTTCCAGACCTTTTGGAAGCCCAAGGAGCCTACACAGTCCACACAAGATGCCCTGGCCAGAACGATCAAAAAGAACTGGAGGGCAGCAGGAAATGCTTCTGAGAAGGACCAGGATGGGACAGCCTTGCCCCTCCCAACAATGGAGTACAAACAAGTCTCTTAGACTCTTGGTCTAACTTTAGAAGAGGATGCCCGGTGGCCTCGTGTTCAGTGTGTTACACAAACGACTGTGCCGAGGAAAAGCTATGACCTTTCCCAGGACAACGTGACCCACCAAGTTTCACTGGTGTGGCCAAAGACCAGAAGTATCTGTGGCCTCAGCCCATGACGGCTGGTGGGTGAAATCTTTGTACTTGAAATTCTGTCCATACTGGAGAAAATAGCCAGGGTGAGCACCTCAAGCGGCAGCAGCTCCGAACCACAGAAGCGCAAGATGCTGTCCACGATGACTTCCCAGCGGAGCACAAAGGTCTGCAGCAGGGGGCAGTAGGACAACAGCATGGCAGACAGGAAGGTCAATTCCATACTAATATCAAGTGGCATCTTTCAATGGCAGAAGATTCCTCTCGTTCCAATAAAGAGTCACACTCCTTCAATTCCGAAGCTCAGGAGAGGTATAACCAAATCCGCTACTAGGCTGGGCGTTGGAGATGGTAGCAGGAGAGATTTGTACAGAAATATGAAGAAAATGAAGAGTAGGAATAGGTAGCATAATACCACCCACTTAGAAAGAACAGGACTTCCAGGGAGTGGAGGACAGCCCTTTTCCTCTGGACTGTCACCTGGCAATGCCATCTTCACACTAATTAGCTCATTAAAATCAAATATATTTCCTCTGTACACTGGGTATTATTTCAAGAGATATGGCAAAATAAGAGAGTTAAGGTAGGAAAATGAAAAGTCACTTATTTGTGGAGCATAACAAATAGCATGGAGGACAAGGAGAGATGGAGAGGAGAAGAGAGTTGAAGGAAATTGGAAGGGGAAGTGAACCATGAGAGACTATGGACTCTGAGAAACAATCTGGGAGTTTTGAAGGGGCAGGGGGTGGGAGGTTGGGGGAACCAGGTGGTGGGTATTGGAGAGGGCATGGACTGCATGGAGCACTGGGTGTGGTGCAAAAACAATGAATACAGTTACGCTGGGAAAAGAAATAAATTTTTTTTTTAAAGTGCATTTCATGGATCTTTAACAATCAAAGAGTTAGTATGGATATATACGCGTCAGATCACATAGGCATTGACTTGGTCATTACAATAGCTGATACTATTGAAATTTCCCCCCAAAAACAAAGCTCCATTATATTGATTGGTGGATAACAAACATGATTAACTCTGCATCTATATTGCATATTGGCACAGAGATCATACAATAGATCCTTACATGCACAACTGTAGGTATGAGTGTGTCAATATCTACCATTTCTTCTTCTTGTGTTGTGATCTAATTTGAAGAAAATATTTAAGTGTTTCATGTGAGCTCCAATATATTTCACTCCGTTGTACAAACTTCTACATATAATCTATAATTATCTCTATCTATACCTATAAACTATATAAAATATAGATACATATATAGATATAGATATAAATATATTTGTAAATATATATACATACACATGGGTATATTAGCTACAAAAATCTACATGTTGGGGTAAATTGGAAGGGGAGGTGAACCATGAGAGACTATAGACTCTGAAAAACAATCTGAGGGGTTTGAAGTGACGGCGGGGTGGGAGGTTGGGGTACCAGGTGGTGGGTATTATAGAGGGCACGGATTGCATGGAGCACTGGGTGTGGTGAAAAAAATAATGAATACTGTTTTTTTCTGAAAATAAATTAATTAACTAAAAAAAATTTTTAAATCTACATGTAGATGCAGATAGATATCTCTATATAGATGTAGATACGTACATAAACTATATAAAAATCTCTCCTAGGCGTACTGGGTGGTTCAGTCCATTGAGGGTCATACTCTTGGTATCAGCCCAAGTTGTGATCTGGTGGTTGCAGGATGGGGCCCCTAAGTCAGGCCCCAAGCTCAGTTGGCTTCAGTTTGCGTCTCCTTCCCCCTCTCCCTCTCCTCTGTCCCTCCACGGTCACACACACACAAGCTCTCGCTCTCTCGCTCTCTCTCTCTCTCTCTCGCTCGCTTTCTCTAAGCTAAAAAAAATTAAAAGTTTTTAAAAAAAACTCCCCTAAAATTGAGGAAAATTGAAAACCAAGGAACTACAAGCTGGAACATAAACAGAAAAGATTTAGGTCTCTGCCTTTCAAATGACTCTCCCTTCACAGCTCCAAATTCACTGGAAAGCCCCACCATAAACTCCTCTCATCACATCAGGAACATGAGTGTTCAACACCAAACCTCTTTCTTGCCAACAAGCCCAAGTCACATCCACAAAGGAGAGAAAGATCTGTCTTCCACAGATGCCAATTCTATGGAATTCATGTCATTTACAATTATTACAATCACCTGATGTTGTTTAAGAGTTAGGTAAAATGTAATTCTATGCTCACCACTACCCATTTCAGTTCAATCTGTCCATTTCTACCTGAAAATGTTTACAATGCTCATCTCCCAAGCTCCCATGACATCATACTTCACATGACTGAGTATTGCCCCTCTAGTAAGAAAACAACAAAATAATAACTGGCCCCCCAAAGCTGTACTCACTGATTGAATTTCCCCTCCAGTACAATTCTCTGCAGTTTGACCTAACTTGACACATGCTGATCCACTTTCATGGTCCTTTTCCTATACTTCCCTGACAATTTCACTTCTGGGAAATTTAGCCTAATAAATTTACCTGACACACTCAAAGCCTTCTCTATAATATCTAGATCACTTCAGGACCTGGAGTTTATAATTGTATAGTTTCTGTGTTCCTCCACTGGCTATTAGCAAAACTTTAATCACATGAGTATTTATAAGATAATTATAAAATATCACATTATAATTACAATTATGACTTATTGTTAACTTTGAAGGAGATGATCAAGATGTTCCATTAGATTCAAAACCACAATGAGATACCACCTCACACCAGTCAGAATGGCTAAAATTAACAAGTCAGGAAATGACAGATGCTGGCGAGGATGTGGAGAAATGGGAACCCTCCTACACTGTTGGTGGGAATGCAAGCTCATGCAACCACTCTGGAAAACAGCATGGAGGTTCCTCAAAATGTTGAAAATAGAGCTACCTTACGACCCAGCAATTGCACTACTGGGTATTTACTCTAAAGATACAAATGTAGTGCTCTAAAGGGGCACGTGCACCTGAATGTTTATAGCAGCAATGTCCACAATAGCCAAACTATGGAAAGAACCTAGATGTCCATCAACAGATGAATGGATAAAGAAGATGTGATATATATATAGATAGATATAGATATAGATATAGATATAGATATAGATAACGGAATCCTATGCAGCCATCAAAAGAAATAAAATCCTGCCATTTGCAATGGTGTGGATGGAACTGGAGGGTATTATGCTTAGTGAAATAAGTCAACCAGAGAAAGACAACTATTATATGATCTCCCTGATATGAGGAAGTGGAGATGCAACATGGGGGGTTTTGGGGGTAGGAAAAGAATAAATGAAACAAGATGGGATCGGGAGGGAAACAAACCATAAGAGACTCTGAATCTCACAAAACAAACTGAGGGTTCCTGGGGAGAGGGGGGCCAGGAGAGGGTGGTGGGGTTATGGACATTAGGGAGGGTATGTGCCAGGGTGAATGCTGTGAAGTGTGTAAACCTGGCGATTCACAGACATGTACTGCTGGGGCTAATAATATATATCATTTTTATTAAAAAAAAAAACAAAACAAAACAAAATAAAACACCATACTGTGAGTGAAGGAAAAAAAAAAAGATGTTCTGTTAGCTTCTCATCATTGTACTGGGAATCCTGAGAGGATGACTGAATTACCAACATTAGAAACATTAAGGGAATTCCTACAATTTACATGTTTCTCATAACATGAGGGGATTTTATATTCCTTATCCAGGCAAAGCAGACCATGGATATCCTGGGGTCACGGCTCATGAGCAGAAAGGGGCTGAGGACTGGAAAACACAGAGTGAGCACCAAACTGATGTTCAAAAGGTACCAGCTGAGATCATCAAAAAGACCCAAAATAGTATGAAAGATAGAGGAGAGGGTGTTAAAGTAGACAAAGGTGCTCACCAGGAGAAGGATGGTTTTGGTGGCTGTAGACTCAGGGGTCAATGTGGAGATGTTGGTTCTACGAACATGTTGGACCCGCTGCTTGTGCCTGTACAGGTAGAAGACCATGGAGCTGCTGGCCCAGAGCATGAGCCCCAAAAATAGCACATCAGGGAATGACAACAATGCTGTATACAGCAAGTCTTTGCTTTTCTCATGACGAATAATTGAACAGTATCCAAAACTTTTCCTATTTGTGATGTTTTCATTGTTCAAAGTGATAGTCATAAACAAAGGAGACAGGACATTTACCAATATCTGCAAGACCCAGCACAAGACAATTGAAGCGACAATGCACTTGGGATGAGATTTTCCTTTAAGTGCTGCCCATCTGGAGTTCCTGGGCCTGACAGTGATGGCCTGGAAGACACTCAGGAGGCAGGTGGTGCCAATGGACACCCCCCTGCCCACCCTACAAACATAGGGGAAAATTTTGCATCCAAAATCACTGCGGATGTGATACCACCCAAAGGATAACATTGTATTGTGTATTCCAACAGAGAACAGGACCAAAATGTTGCCTACAATCAGGTTTTTGACAATCAAATCTGTGGGCCTTGGCTTATACCCAGTAAAATCAAGGAGGAGATAATGGTAAAGAAGAGAGAAGTTCCCCAGAATTCCAACCAGAGTCTTTATTAAGAAGATCACTCCTATTGTCAGATCCCTTGTGGCCATCCTGTCAGGTCTCAGTCAAATATCAGTGACTGATCTTTGTTTTCTAGGCCAGAGGATCCTGCATGGGAATATCACATGTGGACCACATGAATTGTGTCAATTGAAATCTGATATTCTTCACATTTCTACACTCCCTACTTTGAAATACTAAACTTCTTCTGTCATTTAGGGCCTTCCAAGAGTTACATACACAACCATTACCGAACACTTGCAAGTGTGAATTGCTGGTTTAATGGCCACCCATGGGGGTCACTTCTTATTTCTCACAGATTCAGGAGGCATTCCTCACTGCATTCCTCATAAAGATGAAGACAACAAAGTTACACAGAGGTGAACTGCTTTGTCTCAATTCACTTACCAATCCAGGGTGGGGACTGGAACTGGGCTGGGCTGGTCACAAGGCTAGTGCCTGAATCCATAATATACAAAAATAATAGTTAGTTGTGGTTCTTTAAATAAACCAGATCTCAATTTAGTCTTATGTTTGCACCTTGTCATCTGAATTGAGATTGCTACCATACTTAAACTGATCTTAATGATGAGTTTTCACTTATTTAGGAAGACTGTTCCATAACCTAATATAAACTTAAATAAAGCTTTTCAATTAGTAATAAACTATAGATGCACTGATTACAGTACTACAAAGATGCAGGACCCTGTCCCATGACAAGCAGGACTAAATGAATGTAAGAATGACTTAAAATTAGCACATCAACAGAAAGAATCATTTGCTTTCATTCCAGGAACAAACATAAAAGGCATAGATTCTGTACAAGAAGCACCATTGCCAGATTACATTGTGTAAAGTAGAAACAAAATAATGACTACATTCAGATCATATATGTATGTAATTATGAATACCTGATGAAATAAAATTAGTAGCTGTAAAGCAAGATCTGTGCAAGATACTGAAATACCAGAAATGCAAAATTTAATGTACAGCAAAAACCTTGTATCTTGTATATGTGACATAGTTTTTAGATTTGTATTCTAATATTTAATAGCAGCATATACAACACAAGATACATTAGAGTCTAAAAGTCATGTCTGAAATATATTAAGTTCTATTTTTCTTAAATGATGCTTCCCTACTTTAATGGGAAAAGTCTCTCCATAACCAATTGATACAAAAGTATTTAATCCATTAAGCACTTCATAGACCCAGAGTTATAGAAAACATGTCCACTCCAGCAACTGTGCTCTGACACACTGTGTCTGCTCATGATCACATGATTTCTATACATACATCCAACATTTATTACAAACATAGAGGTGCTATGCATGCACATGTTGAGATCTGCAAATTATGCTATGGCTTCAGTCACACAGACTTGACAGCAGACTCACTCCAGAACAACAGTCGTTAGGCATATTAAAATTAGAGATCTTTGGAGAAAGTGTTGAACTACT
>NC_081573.1:3510787-3529980 GCF_022355385.1 Mustela nigripes
TTTGTCTGTACTGTCATTTGCAAATATCTTCTCCCATTCCATGGGTTGCCTCTTTGTTTTCTTGACTGTGTCCTTTGCTGTGCATAAGCTTTTGATCTTGATGAAGTCCCAAAAGTTTATCTTCGCTTTTGTTTCCTTTGCCTTTGGAGACATATCTTGAAAGAAGTTGCTGTGGCTGATATCAAGGAGATTACTGCCTATGTTCTCCTCTAGGATTCTGATGGATTCCTGTCTCATGTTGAGGCCTTTTATCCATTTTGAGTTTATCTTTGTGTATGGTGTAGGAGAATGGTCGAGTTTCATTCTTCTACATACAGCTGCCCAGTTTTCCCAGCACCATTTATTGAAGAGACTGTCTTTTTTCCAATGTATATTTTTCCTGTTTAGTCTAGTTTATTCCTTTTTTAAATTTTTATTTTCAAATATTCATATAGTTTGATATAGAGTTAAACTTCAAGGTAATCCCCTTTCCCCAATCAATGCTACCCCTATAGGTAAACCAATTCCTAATCCCCCTTTATCTTAGGAAAGTTGAGTCCTTTAACAAAGATATCAAGATACTTCCAGGAAGAATCAAAACAACCTTCCTCACCCACACTGAGAATTTACAACCACTCTCCCATCTTTTTCTTCCACCAGTATTTCTGTGTTTTTGTGTTTGTCCTGATAGTATATAAGTCTTATACTCGGGATTCTTTTTGACGAGTTTCTTCCTTTATTTGCATATATATGCAAATATATATATACATACATACATATATATATTATCTTATCATATAATTTTATCAGTCTTTTTGTTTGTCTGGGTTTGTTTGTATACTTCGTAAATCTTACCTTGGGGCCCATTTGGGCTGAACCTTCTCTTTTATCTCACCTTTCGTTCCTGTCTCTCTCCCTCTCTCTTTTTTTCTTTTCCTTTTCTTTTTCCTCTCATTTGGGTGGGGAACCCTGATTCCTCAGAAGCGTTTCAGGGTGCACCTTGATTGCACCATAGTCGATACATCCAGCTACATCTGTTCAGCCATCTCTCACCAAAATGACTAGGAGGAGGAATGCCCAACAGAAGAAAAATACAGAGGATGGACCTTCTGCAACAGAGCTAACGGCTATCAACATAGACAATATGTCGGAAAGAGAATTCAGGCTAACAATTATCCAAGAAATAGCTAGGTTGGAGAAAGCCATGGGTGACCAAATGGTATTGATTAGGGCCGAACTGAAAACGACCAGAGATCATGTTTTCAATATTAGGGAAGAGCTGAAAGCTACCAGGGATGAGCTTCACAATGCTCTCAATGAGTTCCAAACTAATCTAAATTCTCTCAACGCTAGAATAACTGAGACAGAAGATAGAATTAGTGATCTGGAGGACAAACAGATAGAGAGAAAGGATCAGGAGGAAGCCTGGAACAAACGGCTTAGAAGCCACGAAAACAGAATCAGGGAAATAAACGATGCCATGAAACATTCCAACATCAGAATTATTGGAATCCCTGAAGGGGAGGAGAAAGAAAGAAATCTAGAAGATATAGTGGAACAAGCTCTTCATGAAAATTTTCTGAATCTCATGAATTGAGCCAGCGTTCATGTACTAGAGGCCGAAAGGTTTCCCCCCAAGATTACAGAATCTCGGAAGTCCTCGAGACACCTAATAGTAAGAATGAAGAATTATAATTGTAGGCAGAACCTCTTGAAAGCAGCTAGGACAAAGAAGATCCTTACGTACAGAGGAAAGCCCATCAGAATAACGTCAGACCTTTCCACAGAGACCTGGCAAGCCAGAAAGGGCTGGAAAGATATATTCAGGGCACTGAATGGGAAGAACATGCAGCCAAGAATACTTTATCCAGCAAGACTGACATTCAAAATGGATGGAGAGATAAAGAGTTTCCAAGACCAGCAAGGCTTAAAAGACTATGCAACCACCAAGCCAATATTGCAGGAAATATTAAGGGGGTTTCTTTAAAGGAAGAAAAAGCCCAAGAATAACATTGAACAGAAATATAGAGACAATCTACAGAAAGAAAGACTTCAATGGTAACACGATGTCAATAAAAACACATCTATCAATAATCACCCTCAATGTGAATGGCCTAAATGCGCCCATAAAACAGCACAGGGTTGCAGACTGGATAAAAAGACAGGACCCATCTATATGTTGTCTACAAGAGACCCATTTTGAACCTAAAGATACACCCAGACTGAAAGTGAAGGGATGGAGAAGCATCTTTCATGCCAATGGGCCTCAAAAGAAGGCCAGGGTAGTGATTCTCCTATCAGACAAATTAGATTTTAAACTAAAGACTGTAGTCAGAGATACAGAAGGACACTACATCATTCTTTTTTTTTTTTTTATCATTTTACTGTTTATACCATAATCACATTAAAATTGGCAGAACTCCCATGACAGATAGGACAGAGACCTGTCATGCAAGGAAAAATAGTGAAGGTTTCATAAAGCTTGAGAGGAAGCATCAGGGTTACACAGGACGGCGGCAGCACTCTCAGACAACAGTGCCCCAGTGTCGGAGCAGGAAGGAAGCAGGCTGCTACAGCAACAGCTGGCCCGAGGCCACTGCTATTTCCTAAGGGGAATTTCCTAATATGCTTGGTAAGCAGATCACTTGAACAGATGCACATGGAACAGGGTACTGCTTCTGCCGAATAAATTCTACAGGTTCCTTTGAGATTCTACAAATCTCAAGTGATAAATGGTTGCTGATTAGGATTTTGCAAAGGTAGTCCCAAAACCAACATCCAGGAAAATTTAACCACCAGTGAATTCTTAGGCCAAAAAATAAACAGCCACACATACCAAACCTACACATCGTGATTTAAGATGGTGCCATGTTAGGGCTTGTGAAATAACCAGAGCAGGAAAGATTATTCAAACAGAAGATCCTCATCCTTCTCTTCAGCCAAAAGATTAGCAGGCTCCATCACCTCGCCAGCTGCCCTCCGTTGCTCCAAGTCTTTCTCCGATTTTTCCTTGAGAATCTTTTTCTTCTCCTGTATTTTCTTTAACCTATAGAACTCTCCTCTCTCCCTCTCATCCAGCTCTGTGATGATATAAGCAAGGGTACGTTCAATCCGGGGAATGATGACATGTTCAATAGCATTTACCCGCCTGTTGGTGATCTTAATGGCTTCATCCAAAGTAACAAAGGAAGTCTGCAGTGAAGCTAGTTCCACCAGTAATTCCACTGCTCTGGCATAATTCCTCTTTAATTGAGCCAACTGTTCCCCACCTCTGGCTAAACCAGTCAGCTCGTAACTATCAGTTCCTTCATGGTAATGTTCAAACACTGGCAAAGTAACATCTGGTATGTTATCTTTCTTAGCTCGGATCTTCACTTGGGCTTTATTAACATTCTGGATAACTGTGGTGCTGAAGTCCCCTGCTGTGAACTTGGCCTCAGCAAGTGAGAAGGCAGCTTTTCTCATCACTTCACCCATCAACATTTTAGTCTCTATTATCTTCTTTAGGATCTGTTGAAATCGAAGGGTTAAGGCATCAGATTTTTTCTTCAGGAGGTTTCGACCTGTCTGTGCTCCTTTTAATCGAGCCTTCATGATGGTCTGTGCCATGCGCGAGGGAAAGATTTCAATTCGGTCTTTGCCCGACATTCTGACGATGATAGTAAGGCTCGAATCCCCGGCCGGGCAACCGTGGCTGCAAGAGCCCTAGTAGCCACAGGGTCTTCCTCTATGGGAGTCAGCTGGTTGTGTCACCTGATCTCCTCCCACTACATCATTCTTTTTTTTTTTGATTTTTTTTTTTTTATTTGACAGAGAGAAATCACAAGTAGATGGAGAGGCAGGCAGAGAGAGAGAGAGGGAAGCAGGCTCCCTGCTGAGCAGAAAGCCCGATGCGGGACTCGATCCCAGGACCCTGAGATCATGACCTGAGCCGAAGGCAGCGGCTTAACCCACTGAGCCACCCAGGCGCCCCACACTACATCATTCTTAAAGGGACTATCCACCAAGATGATCTAATCATTGTAAATATCTATACCCCCAATATGGGAGCAGCCAATTACATAAGAAAACTGTTAATCAAGATAAAGAGTCATATTGATATGAATACACTAATCGTTGGAGATCTTAACAGGCCTCTCTCAGAAATAGACGGATCATCGAAGCAGAAAATCAATAAAGAAACAAGAGCATTGAATGACACATTGGACAAGATGGACCTCATAGATATATACAGAACATTCCACCCTAAAACAACAGAATACTCATTCTTCTCAAGTGCACATGGAACTTTCTCCAGAATAGACCACATACTGGGTCTCAAATCAGGATTCAACCGGTACCAAAAGACTGAGATTATTCCCCACATTCTCAGATCACAATGCTTTGAAACTGGAGCTCAATCACAAGAAAAAGTTCAGAAGGAACTCAAACACCTGGAAGCTAAAGACCACCTTACTTAAGAATGCTTGGATCAGGGGCACCTGGGTAGCTCAGTGGGTTAAAGCCTCTTCTTTCAGCTCAGGTCATGATCCCGGGGTCCTGGGATTGGGCCCTGCATAGGGCTCTCTGCTCAGCAGGGAGCCTGCTTCCAGCTCTCTCTCTCTCTCTGCCTGCCTCTCTGCCTGCTTGTGATCTCTGCCTGTCAAATAAGTGAATGGAGTCTTAAAAAAAAAAAAAAAAAAAAAAAAAGAATGCTTGGATCAACCAGGAGATCAAGGAAGAACTGAAACAATTCATGGAAACCAATGAGAATGAAGACACTTCAGTTCAAAACCTATGGGATACAGCAAAGGCTGTCCTAAGGGGGAAATACATAGCCATCCAAGCCTCCCTCAAAAAATAGAAAAATCCAGAACATAGCAGCTGTCTCTACACCTTAAAGGACTGGAGAACCAACAACAAATCAAACCAGCTCCACACATAAGAAGGGAAACCATCAAGATTAGAGCTGAGATCGATGAGGTAGAAACCAGAGATACAGTAGAACGTATCAATGAAACTAGAAGCTGGTTTTTTGAAAGAATCAAGAAGATCGATAAACCATTGGCGACACTAATCCAAAAGAAAAGAGAGAAAGCTCAAATACATAAAATTATGAATGAAAAGGGAGAGATCTGCCGCTGTTTCTTAGGTAACATGGCTGGTGCAGTTTCCCCACCCACTGTAAGGAGGGTGGGATCAGTGGAAGCCCATGTTCTGCATGACTTTTGTTTCCTGGAGGCTTTTTGTGCCTCTTCAAAGGATCAGCAAAAATGGCCTCCCCCAAACCTCTGGCCCAGAGCAGAAAATTCACGGTCTGCCCTCTTCAATAAACCCTCCAGGACAGTCTCCTCTTCTCTAGGTGCCACTGGAAACTGCAGACTCCCATGGTGCATGCCCACCGAAGCTTTTCCAAAGATAGTCCCAGGGGCCCAGAAGTGCCACTATACCCTGTGACTAAAACTACAAGTGGTGGCAGGCTCCTGTATGCACCCAAAGCTTCTGGATCACGTCTAGCTGTTGCTCTGATGTCCTTTCCAGGCTGCTGCCGCCTTGCGAGTTTTTGCCTGGTCGGGCACAGGTTCCAGACTTTTTTAGGCTGCTCAGGGAGTGTGTAATCATCAACCCCCAGGCTTAGCACGATGGCAACTAAGAGTCCCTTCCTAAGCCCATTGACCATAACCTGCTTCCTGGCTCCACTGCTTGGAGACTACTGGTTCAGGCACCCCCTTTTTCACTCTGTGGCTCCTCGTCTCCCAAGACCCCAATGCCCTACTAGAATTATGCCTTTTCATTTCCAGAGCCCCTTTCAGAGAGGGAGTCTCTCACTAGAGCAGATTTCCAAGGGTTCCGATTCTGTGCTCTGGTGTTATATCAGTTTCTAGTAGCCAGCTTATGGAGACTTGCTCCCCTTGTTTATTTTCCAGTATCTCCCCAAAGATTCACGACTCCCCATGTCCTACCTTGCAAAAAGCTGTTGCTTTTCTGCTTGTAGAAATCCAGATGTGTATTCTTACATCTCAAGCTGATTTCATTGGGTGTTCAAAATGGTTTGATAGGGAATCCAGCTGAACTCAGAAACAGGAGCCCCTACTCTTCCACTGTCTTTCCTCCCCTCAGCTTTGCCTTTTAATGGTCATCTTTCCTATTTGCGTTTGCTGTCTCAACCCAGTACTGTCTCTCACTCCATTTTAAATCTTGCTTTTTAAAAAATCATTTGTTTCCTTTTAGTTTATTTTACCTTATAATTCCTGCTGCATAGGTTATGCATTTTAGCTTTTGTTGTATGCAGTGATTTAGAAGATCACCTTGTTTATAATCTTGGAAATTCCCTTGAAGTTTTTCAGAAATATTCTTGAGTTTATGTTATTTTATTTAGCAAAATGGCTTGCTTTTAGGTAGTCTTTCTACTCTCTATTCTAGTTTCCTTTGTTTTAACATAGGAATAATTGAGGATGAAATTAAAAAACTGTATATTGCTTGTTTATTAACTAATACATTATTTCCCTCCAATGTTACTAGAAATTGTTATTACTAAAAGGCACTGTGACATATTTGATACCTGTGAGTTCTGTATCTTTATCCATGTTTTAACTATTACAAAGGCTGTGTGTCAGAGAAGTAGTGGTTTTTGTGACTCACTTAATTATTGCTAAGAAGGCCCTAAGCAAGTATATAGACTAACTGGGACTAAAACCAGGCATATTTCCCCTCAAATCTTATGTGCTTTCCAGTGTACTCCTTGGGTAAAACTCATAATGACTACTAGCAAGTTGATCTACCCTCAGGTAACCCCAGAACATGCTTTTAGAGGAAATATTGAGAGTATCTCAGAAGTGGTCATTGTGTTTTCAGGTTTTCTCAGCATCTTGGTGGAGCTCTTGGTATATATGTGCTCAGAAGCCACCAAGATCCTCCTGCCTGCTCCATTCAGCTTTTGGCCTAGCAGCACTGGTTAGAGCCTACGGACATGCCATTTTGGTTGAGCACTCAGAAGTGACCATCATTACTGTTCCACCTAAAGTGAATTTTCTCCTGAATCCATAGTTCCCAGCTTCCCATTAATGATAAATGAAGTGAGGAGGAGAGGTGTCATGGGACTAGGAATTCATCTTTTCTGAAGATGCTCTTGACTGGAGACCACATACTGCAGATTTGGACACAGAAGAATTGTCACTGGAAAGAACAGCTGCAGAAGTTGCTTGCCTGTATCAGAAGAGCAGCAAAAAATGAACTAGTCCTAGGTCTTCATATTCTAACAGTTTCCCACTTTCTGTTCTTGGCTTTTCTGTTCTCCATTTTCTGTTCTTGACTTTTATTGTAACTCCCTCAGTAATTTCTTCCCTCTGAAAGCTGATGGTATCGGTTCTATGCTGGTGTTTCCCAAGTTGACAATCGTCACATTTGGCCTGCAGGCCCATATTTGCTTGCCTCCAGAATACCTCCCCTGTGCTGCTCTTCTTTCATTATACAGATCAGAAATGGAAACTATCTTCATACCCCAATAATTCCTTATGTCCTTCCTTTTTATTTAAAAAAATTAAAAAAAAATATTTATTCAGAGAGAGCACACAAGCCTGGGGAGGCGCAGAAGGAAAGGGAGAGAGAGAATCTCAAGCAGACACTATGTGCTGCATGTGGAGCCCAATGTGGTGCTTGATCCCACGACCCTGAGATCATGACCTGTGCTGAAATCAAGAGTTGAACATTAACCGACTGAGTAACCCAGGTACCGTATTCTTTCCCCTTGTATACTAGCTGTTCTGTAGCCTGGCTATGGTTAATTTTTTTCCCCTCTAAACTATATTTTTCAGGCCAGTTTTAGATTTACAGAAAGAAAAATGTGCATAGATGATACAAAGAGTTCCCATATATCCCACATCCAGTTTCCAGTTAACATTTGACTTTAATGTGGTATATTTGTTACATCCAGTTAACATCTAACATTAATGTGTTACACTTGTTTCAATGAATGAGCTAATATTGTTACATTATCATTAACTAAAGTCTATATTACTGTTTCACCTACTGTCCTTTTTCTTTTCTAGGATTCCATCTGGCATACCACATTATGCTTGATCAGTGTGGGGAAGTCTTCTCTCAGAAGTCATATCTCATTGTACCTCAGAGTAGTCACTTTGTGGTGAAACTCTTCATGTGCAGCAAGTGTAGGAAAGCTCTCTTCAGCAAGCTACCTCACTAAACATTCTGCACATGGTGGCTGTGTGTGAGTCTCATGTGCTCACATCAGGTGAGAAATCCTGTGAACTCAGAGACTGTGGAAGATGCTTTACTCAAGAATGTACCTAATTATCTATCAGAGAACTCACCTTGGGGAGAAGCACTATGAATGGGGCGGATGTAGGAAAACCTTTGCCCGGAAGTCATGTCTCATCAGACATTGGGGAATTCATCCAGGTAAGAAATACTGCTTTAGGATGGCCAGTGACACTGAAGGCAAAGAGCTGCGCAAGCGCTGTGATGAGCAGGAGAGAGTTTATTCACTCCGCAAGGGAGGAGAGGGGCCAGATGTCTAGAAGAATGTTGGCCCTGAGCTTCTGTCAGGCTGGGGTTTTTAAGGATGTGAGAGGGTTGCAGCTGTACCCATGGGGGGATACCAGAGGGGGAGAAGTCAATTCTTGGCCCGCTATAGCAGGAGACAGCAGGTTTTTTACAGGGCTCTGTCCAGGGCTCATCTAGGATGTGGGTTGTGGTTAGGCTAGCAAAGAGGATGTTTTGTAGTTGAGGTCTACTCTCTGAGAATGTAGGGCACCATGGCCTAGAAAAACAGAGTTAGGGCCAAATGCTCATGTTCTCATGTGCTTCTGGCTGCCTATCCCATATCAGCTTATTTTCTAGATCACTAATTCGTTTTTCTGCCTCATTTACTCTGGCTGTTAAGAGTATCCAGCTTATTTTATTTTATTTTTATTTCTTTTGTTATGTTAGTCACCATACCGTACATCATTAGTTATTTTTTTTAAGATTATTTATTTATTTATTTGACAGGCAGAGATTACAAGTAGGCAGAGAGGCAGGCAGAGAGAGAGAGAGAGAGAGAGAGAGAGAGAGGAGGAAGCAGGCTCCCTGCTGAGCAGAGAGCCCGACGTGGGGCTCCATCCCAGGACCCTGGAATCATGACCTGAGCAGAAGGCAGAGGCTTTAACCCACTGAGCCACCCAGGCGCCCCCATCATTAGTTTTTGATGTAGTGTTCCATGATTCAGTGTTTGCCTATATCACCCAGTGCTCCCTGCTGTCCGTTTCAAGTGCATCTCATTCATACCTTTTTGAATTACTGCTTCCCATTCTTCTGGAAAGAGGAATTCTTTCCCCTTTCCTTACCACTTCTGGTATACCCAGAAATGAAATTGCTGGATCATACAGTAATTTTATGTTTAATTTTGTGAAGGGCTGCCGTACTATTTTCTATAGCAGATGCACAATTTTACATCTCCACCAGAAATGCTCAAGTGTTGCAATTTCTCTACGCTCTCACAAAAATTTTTTGTTTTTATAGGAGCCATTCTAATGGGTGTGACTCATTGCAGTTTTGATTTGCATTTCCCAGATGACTAATGGCACTGAGCATCTTTTCATGTGCTTCTTGCCATCTGCATATTTTCTTCAGAGAAATATCTCTTTAATCCTTTATCCATTTTCAAATTCTGTTTCTGTCTTGTTGAGATATAAGAGTTCTTTGTATTATAGACACTACCATCTTAGCAGGTATATGATTGGCAAGTGTTTTCTCCTGTATGGTGTCTGTCACTCTCCTGATAGTGTTTTTTGATGTACTAATGTTTTAGTTATAATGAAGTCCGATTTATATATTTTTTCACCTGTTGATTGTGCTTTTGTTGTTATGTCTAAGGAACCATGATCAAATCCAAGGTCATCAAGATGGTTCATAGATATAGTTCTTACATTTTATCATGCTTGCCCACCATCTCTCCATTGCCATTATTCCCTTTTCCCATTCCATCCTGTATACCTTTTCCACCCAGATCCTAATAACTCCCTTGCCCTTACTTTCCCTGCACATTTTGTCCCCTTGTAATCCTAAGCCTGGCCTTGCAGTTTAACTCCTAAGCAAAATTTAAACTTTTGCCTTTTATCCCCCTGCATTGTCTCTTTATCTGCACTCCCTATATCCCAAACCTCTGGGTCCTCCCATCACCTCCTCTTATCCTGTTCTCTCACTTTCTGTGTGCCCTCTTCTTATGCTGCTGGATCACATACCCACACACTGTCACCTTCCAAAGGCTGCAGTGTTAAACAATGGCCACTGATTGTTTCTGGTGAATGCCCAAATGCACAGAGCAAGCTCAGAGTCAGATCAAAGAGAGAAAAGCCACGAGAATATATTTTCAGTAAGCTGGCAGATAGGTTAAAAAGTGAAAGTTCCCTGGGGTTGAGTTTTGGGGAGTTCCAGTAGCATTCTTGCCCCCTCCTGTGGCTGCTAGGCTGCTGATTTTCACTGTTACTGTAGTTGCAGGGTGGTTGGTTTTCAAGGCTATTGTGGAGCTGAAGAGATCGGAATGGGATTGAGACAGGTTACAATGGAACAAGGCTCACTGTGGTTTGACATATGGACTTAATCAGCAGCTCAGCAGGGGAGGAATGACTTGCCTCCAACCACGACCTCTCAACTGGGTCAGGACAGCACACCAAGAATTTTACCTGTGTCCCCACTGTTCAACCTATCCAATTCCAACCTTGCAGCACCAATTTGATCTCTCTGCTCCCCTGGACACCCATTTATTTTACTTCCTTTATCTCATCATATAAACATTATCTTTAGGGTCACTCTGTTGGTTGTACACATGACCCAGATATCAGCGGGGTCTATCTGTATCCTAGCAGAGATCTTTTTTTTACTGTACTAGTTCCACGGCCTTGAATGGCTAAAGATTTCTCAGGAATTTGTCCTTATTTCCGGGAGTTTACACTATCAGGAACTCCTATGTTCTCACCTCAGTCTTCCCCATAAAATTAGACATTGCTGCGTGGAAGGACAGATGTCAAAATGAGGCTCCAGAGTACATTCTCAAAAGACTGCATTCACACATAAAAATCTCCATGAACTATATGGATTTTCAAAAGACATTGTAAAAAAATACATAAATAAAAAGACATTGTAATCCCACCAACAGTGTAGGAGGGTTCCCCTTTCTCCGCATCCTCGCCAGCATCTGTCATTTCCTGATTTGTTGATTTTAGCCATTCTGACTGGTGTGAGGTGATATCTCATTGTGGTTTTGATTTGTATTTCCCTGATGCCAAGTGATATGGAGCACTTTTTCATGTGTCTGTTGGCCATCTGGGTGTCTTCTTTGCAGAAATGTCTGTTCATGTCCTCTTCCCATTTCTTGATTGGATTATTTGTTCTTTGGGTGTTGAGTTTGCTAAGTTCTTTATAGATTCTGGACACTAGTCCTTTATCTGATATGTCATTTGCAACATGGGGGCTTAAATGGGTAGGAGAAGAATAAATGAAACAAGATGGGATTGGGAGGGAGACAAACCATAAGTGACTCTTAATCTCACAAAACAAACTGAGGGTTGCTGGGGGGAGGGGGTTTGGGAGAAGGGGGTGGGATTATGGACATTGGGGAGGGTATGTGCTTTGGTGAGTGCTGTGAAGTGTGTAACCTGGTGATTCACAGACCTGTACCCCTGGGGATAAAAATATATGTTAATAAAAAATAAAAAATTAAAAAAAAAAGACATTGTAAGAATGACAGAGAGAAGGTACCAGGGCACTCTAGGGCAAAGACTTGGTATCCTCTTATAATAGTTGTTTTTCTTCCATTTTCCATTTCTGCTCTGCCTATGAGGACTTTTGAATCATCACCCTGTTCCTATGCAATGCCCCCACCTACTGGTCCTGCTGTCCTGTCTGCCATGTAGCCAGACTGCCCAAACAACTTAACTTCCTTCTCCACTTGGATAGAAATCCGTTGGCCCTTGCCTGTCTCCATCCTAATCTGAATATCTAAATTTATTTTGATTTAGAGAATAGGTGAGCTTTTGCTTTAGAATAAACCAAGTTTTATTTTTTTTTATTAAGTTCAGTTATTCAATCTATAGTACATCATTAGTTTTTGATGTAGTGTTCAGTGATTCATGAGTTGTGTATAACACCCAGAGCTCATCACATAATCCAACTTTTAGAGATCTGTCATCTATCTAATCTATCATCTGTTTTCTGTCATCTATGTGTCTATCTCTGAATCTGTTTTTTTTTTTTTTTTTAAGGATTTACTTATTTAATTTAGAGAGAGCAAGCGGGAGCAGGGCACAGAAGGCAGCATGAATATCCTGATTGCAACAGTTTCCCTTGGTCCCCTTGCTTTCCAACCTTATTCCAAGCATGGTGCTGCAGATTAATTCTACACATGCATTTTGTTTTCATCACACTTGAGAAAGCCCGAGTACAGGAAAATGGAGTCTTTTAAAGGGGACTGCTAGCTCATCTGCTTTGCTCTCTGCTCCTGAGGAAGACATTATCTTTATTTCCTTGTATAGTAGATAAGTCAGTCTAGTGTTCCAGAGCTCTTTTCTTTTCTTTTTTAAAATTTTTAAATTAACATGTAATATAATATTAGCCCCAGGGGTACAGGTCTGTGAATCACCAGGTTTACACTTCATAGCACTCACCATAGCACATACCTTCCCCAATGTCCATAACCCAACTACCCTGTCCCTACCCACCCCCAGCAACCCTCAGTTTGTTTTGTGAGATTAAGAGTCTTTTATGGTTTGTCTCCCTCCTGATCCCATCTTGTTTCATTTATTCCAAGGCTCTTTTCATTTCTTTCCTTTTGTTTTATTTTCTTTCCTTTTGTTTTCTTTTCTTCCAAAGATTTATTTATTTATTTGAGAGAGAGACAGAGAGAGAAGGTGAGAGAAAGCATGAGGACAGGGGGAGGGGCAGAGAGAGAGGGAGAAAGAAAATCTCAAGTAGACTCCTCCCTTGCATGGAGCCTAACATGGAGCTTTATCTTATGACCCTGAGATCAAGACCTGAGCCAAAACCAAAAGGTGGATGCTTAGCTGACCGTGCAACTCAGGTGCCCCCCAAGGTTCTTTTCTAAACACAGCTTTGAATATAAGCTGTTCATGCTTCTTTTCACAGAGCATGAGCATACATGAAAACCCATATTAGACCATCTTCCAACAATATCCAACACTGATTTATGGAGTGCATTATTTCCTCACACGGTTTCCCATGAAAACATCAGTTCAAATGCTGTAATTAATCTGACAAAGGGCTAGGATCACATCCATTCAGCTTACCTCAAGCAATATTTGGTTAAGATTGGAGGAGAGATGGGGGAAAGGGTAATTGGGTGATGGACATTAAGGAGGGCACTAATGTAATGAGCATAGGATATTATATGCAACTGATGAATCACTAAATTTTACCCTGGAAATTTTAATACATTATGTATTAACTAAATTGAATTCAAATGAGGAAATTAAAAAAAAAAAGACCATTATCAGTAAGATACTATGTATCTGGATGAGGCTACCCTGATTTATTCACCTCAGCTATGCCCACATTGTCCTGACATTCAGGCATCTGAGGAAATCCTGAATACCCGTAGGTTTTACCTTAGAAAGATACAGATCTTCTCTCTAAGATTCTCTGTTGACTTTTTGAGGCTAATGAGAATAAACAACTGGAAATTGTGCAAAATCATACAAAATTTATATTTTTCTGGTGAGAATAGGGGATTTTGTGTTTCTTGTCCTCACAAAGCAGACCCTAGTTACTGTAGAGTCTCGGCTCCTGAGCATAAAGGGCCTGGCCACTGGAAAACACATAGAACTGAGGTCAGAGGTCTTCACTAACCACCAATTGGGATTATAAATAAAAACAGCACCAACTTGAAAGATGGAAAAGAGGAAGGAAAAAGACACAAAGGTGGTCACCAGGGCAAGGGTGCTCTGGGTGGTTCTGGACTCAGCAGAGAATCTAGGGGAGACGTTATTAGGCCTGTGAATGTGCTGGACCCGCTGCCTGTGCCTGTGCAGGAAGAAGACCATGGAGCCACTGGCCCAGATTGTGAGCACACAGAATGAAGCTTCAGGGAATACTACCAGTGCTATAAAAATTAACCCTGCAGTTGTCTCATAACTGGAAGTAGAACAGACTCCAAAGTCCTTTTTCTTTGTGACTTTTCTGCTGCTCTGTTTCCCTGATATATAAAGCACATACATAGGCATGATAAAATTTACCATTATGTGCATGATCCAGCAGAGAGAAATGGAGAAGCTGACATACTCTGGGGCTTTGACTTTAAAATCCTTCCAGCAGGAATTCATGGGGCTGATCATGATGTTCTGGAAGATACTCAGGAGGCAGATATTGCTGATGCACACTTCCCTGCCCATTCTATGGATGTACAAAAGAAGTCTGAGTCCCAAATCATGGTAGAAATATTTCAACCCCAAAGCTGCTGATGTCTGGGGAACTCCTTTTGATAGCATTAGCAAGGAGTTGGCTATAATCAGGTGTTTGAGAAGCGAACCTGTGGGTCTCAATCTACCTTCAGTGTAGTAATGGCAGAGATCATGGAAAGGAAGAGAGAAATTGCCCAGGATTCCAACTGTTGTCTGTGATAAATATATTGTTGCTATTGCCAAGTCCCTAGAAGCCATTCTGCCATTCAGCACGTTTTCCTCTAAATGATAGCAACACACGTCCCTATGAACAAAAAGGCTTATTGAAGATTTGGATATGATGAGTAACTTTGATGGCTTGTTTCTGCGGGGTTGCCAAAGACTTTGAGAGGTAGGAGGGGGTGGAGAGAAGTACCAGGATCTTCCTTGGAAAAGTCAGTACTAAAGATGAGGTGGTTTCACCTGGACAAAGCAATGGTAAGTGACAGCAAGTGGAGAGAATGCTTCATACATTTTCAGAAAACTGAAATTGATACCTACAATGGAAAAAAAAATCCAACCTCAGTCATTACTTATAGCATGGGACAGATCAGTTCTGAATGTGTCACTGATTTAAACATTGCAGATAAACTATGAAGTCTGTCATTCCTGGGGCTGAGAGAAATGGTTAGAGAAGCAGAAGAGGCAGGAGGTGCCATTGGACACACCCTGCCAACATTGTGAGGATAGAAGACAAAATTACATTCCAAATCGTGAGGAAATGTGTTGCACCTTGAGTCTGGTTTTGTCTTGTGGATACCTTTAAGGAGAATGATCAGGAAGTGGGTGTAAAACAGATGCTTAAGAATCAGCACTGTGGACCTGAATCTGTAATAAGGGTGGAAAAGAAAGAGAGGATGGTAAGGAAGAGAGAAAGCTCCTGGAATCCCTAGATGGTCTGTGATAAGTAGACCATTCCTACTGCAAAATGTTTTGGCCCCATTCTGTCAGTTCCCAGGGATTGATCATCATCTTGAGAACCTGAGGGGCCTGCCTGAGCACATGTGAGAACCATATTAATCGTATCAGATCCAGTATTTTCACTGAGAAATAATTACGTTTTTTTGTTGTTGTTGTTGTTGTTAGTTATTGTTAAGAAGCTTCCCAGAGCGGAAGTCGTAATACTGAAACAGCACTTACTCTGCATGAATCAGCGCTATAGCTGTACTTCTGGTATTTTTATAGGTCTTCGTAACTGCGTGAGGTACGCACTGGCATTGCATCATTTTCATTGTAAAGAGAAGAAGTTTGCTGCAAAGAAGTTGAGAGAACTGTGTAAATTCACATGCTGGTTTGGGGCAGAGTGAGGACCGGAAGCTGGCTAGGCTGTTTGCAAAGACCATTCTCTGACCACTGTGCTCCACTAACAAACCATGTCAGCTGTGCTTTCAAATAATTCACATCTATATTTAGTTTAGTGCTTAGACCTTGATATTTTATTTTACATTTTAAGTAGTTTATTTTATAATTTGGTTTATAACAAGTTTCCATTTCTATTTAAATATTTACTATATAGGTCAATATGAAATACGAATGAAGTTTTAGAGATCTGAATAAAATACAGATACACTATTTAGAGTGTAATCTGAAAGTCACCTGCCTCTGCAGAAGTTGTATTTTATCAACATAAGATTATTGCAACATTACCTTGGCAGCAGAAAGCCTTGTTTGTTGTCCTGATGGAACACAGATACAGTGGACATTATTGAACAATATCATTTTGTCCTGAATCCTGATACATGAAACACTAATCTGTAATAAAATACTGTAGGACAGAAACCAGATAATTACTAATTTCACATCATAAACTCCTCAGGCTATTAATGTATGGGTTAAGTGTAATGCTTATCTATGGAGTAAAATCTGTGCAATGCATTAAAGTACAGGAGATTATATGACATGGGATGTGGAGAATGTGAAATTTTAAGCACATGAGAGGTTGAAATCATAGTGCAATGTGTAGTGACCCTGTGATTGAGGTTAGAATGTTATTAAAACAAAGAGAGTAACATATGTCCTCACAACTGTTTTCTGAAACCATAACTGATTTACCTTTGCCTTCCTCCCACCCTACCTTGAAGGAGGAGAGCATCTTACCATAAGCATTGGTGCACTAAAACTACAGATATTTCCAATAGAGACACAATTACTATCCTAAATGCATCACAGACCCAGAAGTGGATTTTGAAAACACACTTTCTTATTCTAGAAATAATTCAGATACCTGGTTTCTGCACAAAGTGAGGTCATTCTGATAATTCTATCCTACTCTCAGTTACAATCAGGAAGGCATTATAAGCACACCTCTCATAATACAGTGAATGTGGGCCATGGTTCAAGTAAGGTACTGTGAATGGCACATTGATTTCTTTTCCCCTCAAAATATTTATTTATTTATTTATTTTTAATTTTTTCCCCCAACATTGTTTTATTTATATCCACATCCAATTACAACTTTTCTCTCCTAATCTTTTAAAAGTTTTTATATTTATTTTTAAAATTTCTCTTCAGTGTTCCAGAATTCATCGTTTATGTACCGTGCCCAGTGCTCCATGCAATACGTGCTCTCCAAAATACCCACCACAAGGCTTACCCAACCTCCCCCCAACCTCTCCTCCAAAACCTTCACTTAGTTCCTCAGAGTCCACAGTCTCTCATGGTTCATCTCCCCCTCTGATTTCCCCCAAATCCCTTCTCCTCTCCATTATTATTATTATCAGTTAACCAACATATAGTACATCATAATTTTTTTTTAAAGATTCTTCAAGGAGCTGGAGCAAATAATCCAGAAATTTGTATGGAATCAGAAGAGACCCCGAATTGCTAAGGAAATGTTGAAAAACAAAAGTAAAACTGGGGGCATCACATTACCTGATTTCAAGCTTTATTACAAAGCTGTGATCACCAAGACAGCATGGTACTGGCATAAAAACAGACACATAGACTAGTGGAACAGAGTACAGAGCCCAGATATGGACCCTCAACTCTATGGGCAAATACTCTTCGACAAAGCAGGAAAAAATATAAGTGGAAAAAAGACAGTCTCTTCAATAAATGGTGCTAGGAAAACTGGGAAGCTATATGTAGAAGAATGAAACTCAACCATTCTCTTACACCGTACACAAAAATAAACTCGAAATGGATAAAACACCTCAACGTGAGACAGGAATCCATCAGAATCCTAGACGAGAACATAGGCAGTAATCTCTTCGATATCAGCAACAGCAACTTCTTTCAAGATATGTCTCCAAAGGCAAAGGAAACAAAAGTGAAAATAAACTTTTGGGAATTCATCAAGATCAAAAGCTTCTGCACAGCAGAGTAAACAGTCAAAAAAACACCATGACCAGGTGGGATTCATCCCTGGGCTACAAGGATGGTTCAACATTCGCAAATCAATCAATGTGATAGAACAAATTAATATAAGAGAGAAGAACCACATGGTCCTCTCAATTGATGCAGAAAAAGCATTTGACAAAATCCAGCATCCGTTCCTGATTAAAACGCTTCGAAATATAGGGATAGAAGGAACATTGCTGAACTTCCTAAAATCTATCTATGAAAGACCCACAACAAATATGATCCTCAATGGGAAAAAGCTTCAGCCTTCCTGTTGAGATCAGGAACAAGACAAGGATGCCCACTCTCACCACTCTTGTTCAACATAGTATTAGAAGTCCTAGCAACAGCAATCAGACAACAAAGAGAAATAAAAGGTATCCAAATTGGCAATGAAGAAGTCAAACTCTCTCTCTTCGCAGATGACATGATTCTTTCTATGGAAAACCCAAAAGACTCCACACCCAAACTACTAGAACTCATATGGCAATTCAGCAACGTGGCAGGATACAAAGTCAATGTACAGAAATCAGTGGCTTTCTTATACATTAACAATGAAAATACAGAAAGGGTAATTAGAGAATTGATTCCATTTACTATAGCACCAAGACCATAAGATACCTGGGAATAAACCTAACCAAAGAGGTAAAGGATCTGTATTCTAGGAACTACAGAACACTCATGAAAGAAATTGAAGAAGACACAAAAAAGATGGAAGACCATTCCATGCTCTTGGATCGGAAGAATAAACATTGTTAAAATGTCTATACTGTACTGCCTAGAGGAATATATACTTTTAATGCTATTCCGATAAAAATTCCACCGGTATTCTCCAAAGAGCTGGAGCAAATAATTCTAAAATTTGTATGGAACCAGAAGAGACCCCGAATTGCTAAGAAAATGTTGAAAAACAAAAATAAAACGAGAAGCGTCGCGTTACCTGATTTCAAGCTTTACTCCAAAGCTGTGATCACCAAGACAGCATGGTACTGGCATAAAAACAGACACATAGACCTGTGGAACAGAGTAGAGAGCCCAGATATGGACTGTCAACTCTATGGTCAAATAATCTTCGACAAAACAGGAAAAAATATACAGTGGAAAAAAGACAGTCTCTTCAATAAATGGTGCTGGGAAAACAGGGCAGCTTTATGTAGAAGAATGAAACTCAGCAAGAGAGGAAACAACATGTGTTGGAGAGGATGTGGAGAAAGGGGAACCCTCTTCCACTGTTGGTGGGAATGCAAGTTGGTGCAGCCTCTGTGGAGAACAGTGTGGAGATCCCTCAAGAAATTAAAAATAGAACTTCTCTATGACCCTGCCATTGCACTACTGGGTATTTACCCCAAAGATACAGATGTCGTGAAAAGAAGGGCCATCTGCACCCCAATGTTTATAGCAGCAATGGCCACGGTCGCCAAACTGTGGAAAGAACCAAGATGCCCT
>NC_081573.1:3530480-3635502 GCF_022355385.1 Mustela nigripes
GAAGCATAACAAATAGCATGGAGGATATGGGGAGTTAGAGAGGAGAAAGGAGTCGGGGAAATTGGAAGGGGAGGTGAACCATGAGAGACTATGGACTCTGAAAAACAATCTGAGGGTTTTGAAGGGGTGGGGGGTGGGATGTCGGGGTACCAGGTAGTGGGTATTATAGAGGGCACGGATTGCATGGAGCACTGGGTGTGGTGCAAAAATAATGAATACTGTTATGCTGAAAAGAAAAAATAAATTAAAAAAGAAACAGCGGCAGAGGACAGTCTGGAAGAACAGGTGGACCACAGCCCTATGGATCCTGTAATACCGTAATATCCCAATGTCAGGGGAAAATAGTATATTGAGCTCTAGGTGCTGCCTCACAACTTTTTTATTTTTCAGATAAAATTCTCCTTTTCTTATCTTTTTCTTATGCTTTTTCTTTTTAGATAATATGCTTCATTTTACTCCTTTTTTCACTCTACTCAATATGTTATATATGGTTCACTTTCCTTGTAATTTGGGGATGTAGTATCCTCTAACACACAGACCAAAATTCATGAAGAACAACTGGAACACCCTGCTTTGTCCATCCTGAGTGAGTATAGTCTCCCCATTTTTTTCTTTTCTTTTTTACTTTTCAAATTTTTTTTAAAGATTTTATGTATTTATTTGACAGAGATCACACAAGTAGGCAGAGAGGTAGGCAGAGAGAGAGAGGAAGGTAAGCAGGTTCCCTGCTGAGCAGAGGGCCTGATGTGGGACTTGATCCCAGGACCCTGGGACCATGACCTAAGCCAAAGGCAGAGGCTTAACCCACTGAGCTACCCAGGCGCCCTTCCTTTTTTTTAATTTTATTCTTGGGTTTCATTTTGGCTTTATTTTTCAATGGTGACTTCCAACCGACTACTCCAGATGTGCCTAGGATGCACCTTGCTTGGGTTGTGGTTGATATTTTGGACTCTGTTCATTCACTCAACCATCCCTTGACAGAATGACTAAGAACTCCCAACAAAGAAAAGAACCAGAGACGCTAACAGCTGAGCAGGGTGACCTACCTTGGGCTCACCCCCGGGGTCCTGAGACCATGACCTGAGCCAAGGCGGACACTTAACCGACTGAGCCACCAGACCCCCTTTAAGTCTGAAATCTTGGCCAGAAACGCCTTCGCTAACACCCTGCATCCCAAGTTTCTCCATGTCCGAGCCCCGCAGGGAAACATGAACCTGATAACACACCTGATACACATCTCTACCATTCCAGCTCTTCCTCACCACGCCCCGCAAGTAGAATCACTCATGCCGACACAGACGCAGACAGTCGGGCCTTCCGCCATTAATTTCTTTAAATGCTTAAAAACACGGACCCCACCCTGGGTGGCTCAGTGGGTTAAGCCTCTGCCTTCACTCAGGTCATGATCTCAGGGTCCTGGGATCAAGCCCCGCGTTGGGCTCTCTGCTCAGCAGGGAGCCTGCTTCCTCCTTCTCTCTATGCCTGTCTCTCTGCCTATCTAGGAGCCTCACTCCGGAGAAACCCACCTGACGCTGAACTTCGGTAGACTCCACCTGCCGCTCCCAGAGATTGAACTCACTTCCCAAATAACCCAGTCCCGGCGCCCCCCGCTGTTGCTAGAAACGCATCAGGTGTGTCCTCAACCTCGTTGGGTTCAGGCAGCCGGGTTCTGGCCCGGGATGCGGTTCTGTGACCTACGTGGCCACGCCCCCCGCTGCGGTCTGGGTCCAAAAGAAGGTAGCGGGGGCTGCCGCTTAGGGCCCAAAGACTACGCTGAAGTCGATTTGGGGTATCTCCTTGCCTTTTCCGCCTTCTCGTTCGCTACAGTTCTGTGATGAGTAAGTTTGCAGAGGCAGACCCTACTCAAGGCCCGCATCACCCTGTGGTTTTTCTGGTTAGCCTTTTGGAAGGATGGCGGCGCCTGTGAGCCCTTACAGAGGAGCACCGTGGGGGCGGCCATCTTTGCAGGGAGTGCGGTTCCGCTGGGTGGGGAAGACCCGGACAGCTAAGGACTAGAGGACACGAGGACTCTTCGACCGCCTACGGGCGGTGTGGGAGCCAAGGCCTTAAAGGGGTAGCGGTCAGACCATGGTGGAAGTATGGGAGACTTCTAGTCCTGGTGAGATTTGAGAATGGGGTGGAGTGGAGGTGAGAACAATAGTGCAGTTCTGTGTTAGGTGGGTCGGAGACCCTAGATAGGGCTGAGCGAATGGTGGAGGGCCGGGCTGCGGAAATAGATGCCCTCGGAGACCTGTCTAGGGCGCCCCATCCAGTAGGGAAAGGAGATGGGTGAGGCTTCAGATATATGCAAGTGTTTCCCCAAAATACCCAGCACGGGAGAGTGATCAGGTGATCAGATATGCTATTGCCTTGTTTGGCATCATTTCCAAGTAAAATAAACATACTTAAGAAATACTAGCCATTATTGTATGCAGGCAAAAGAGGTAGGGGGGAATGGAGAGGGTATAATCCGTGTAGGGGCTTAGTTGGCCAGAGGGAGTCATTTTGTGTTCATGTAGTGAACTTAGATTTACCCTGCCCCTCCTAGAGGAACTTACTTGCAAAGCCTAGATACAAGGGCGGGTCAGGCCAGGTGAAGACATCCAATAAGTGGGGCGCGCATATATCTACGAGGGTAAATTGAAATTCAATTGGCCACCCGTGTGTTACCTAGCAGTTGCTTTTTTTTTTTTTTTTTTTTCCTGTGTGTGGCCGACCTAGCATGACTGTGCAGTTTTCCTGTGTATTGCAATCTCATTGGCCACCTGTGTGTGGGCCGGGCTCAACCACCCCTATAAAGGTTAGTTTGCTGAGACTGAGGAGGAGGAGGAGGAGAGCTCTCAGAGCTGCCAGCAGCCTCGCCACTACCGAGCCCCGGCCTTGCCACCCAGAACTGCGGCCCTCCACAGCGGCGCCGCGGGGAATGGTCTCGCCACCCCCAGCCACAGCCTCGGGGCCAAGCAGCCTCGCCACCACTGAGCCACGGCCCCACCGCAAACAGCCTCGCCACCCCCAGCGGCCTTGCTGCCCTGAACCTCGAGCCACCCCAAGCCACAAGCGATCTTGTTGCCCCCAGCCGCAGCCCCCGCTGCGAGGGGCCTCGCCAGAGCTGTCATTTCGGGAGCGGCTTCCTCAACGTGAGGCCTCCCCGGTGAGCGGCCTACTCAGGAGCAGCATTGTCTGGGGGAGAGGCCTCGTCTAGAGCAGCCCCATCAGGGAACGGCCTCCTCCAGAGCGGCCTTCGCCGGGGAGTGGCCCTGTTGGTGTACGACCTTGTCATCGAGCGGCCCTGTCCAGAGCGGCCTCATTGGCAAGCGGCCTCGTCTGGAGTGGTGGCCTCTTCTGGGGACCAGCCTTGTCAGAGTGGCGTCATGGGGAGCAGAGTCTGTGTCATCGGGGTTGTCCTCCCTGTCATTGTCGCTGTTGTCGTTGCCTCTTCGTTGTCGGGAGCGGCCTCCTCCGGGGAGCGGCTTCGTCCAGAGTGGCCTTTTCTTGGGAGCGGCCTCTTCCGGAGTGGCCTCATCCGGAGTGGCCTCATCTGGAGTGGCCTTCTTGGGAGTGACCTTGTCAGGGTCATCGTCGTTGTCTCTTCGTAAGAGATATCCCCTACCAGTCAGTTTGATTTTTGATGTTTGGCGCAAAATAAAGCTTTGTTTGATTTTCGCTTTGTGTCAGTCTCGTTCCTTTGATCACGGACCCTAACAACCCGTACATCTTTTTTTCATGGTATTTTAGAACTATCTGTACAGTTTTAATTTGTCATTCTCCCTGACCTAAAACTTCTAATGGTAAGAATCCTTTAAAATTCTCTTTATAAGGAGTACCTGGGTGGCTCAGTCGGTTGAGCACTGACTGGATTTTGGCTCAGGTCCTGAGCTCAGGGTTGTGAGACTGAGCCCAGACTCCGCACTCAGTGGGGAATCACTTGAGATTCTCTCTTTCCCTCTGCCCCTCGCACTCTCCCTCACTTGGGCTCTCTCTCTAAAATAAGAAATCTTTTTTTAAAAAATTAGGAAACATAGAAATTTTGGTAATGTTTTAATTTTTTTTTGAAGATTTCTATTGTTTGAGAGAGAGCCAAGGGAAGGGTAGAGAGAATTTCAAGCAGACTCACCAAGGAGTAGGAGCTAGAGGCAGGGATAATCCTAAGAGCCTGAGATACTGACCTGAGCAGAAATCTAGAGTCTGCCACTTAACCAACTGAGCCACCCAGGCAGCCCAAGTAATCTTTGCTTACGAAAGCAATTTTTAAAGAACAGAAGATTCCCAGAAACTGGCAGCGCGTGAGGGGTGGCTATTACCCACCAGAGGGAAATAGCAGCTGGAACAACCCAAATTGGGATTGGAGCCTTGGAAAAAAGCCAGCAAGGCCAACAAAATCAAAGTCTGGGCAAAAGGCCAAAAAAGCAACCAAAATCAAGGCCAACAAACCTAGAGCCAATGAGAAAGGCAGCACCTGAATCCTTCCAGATATACTGTGAGGAGGGCGGTGGTGGGCAGTAATTGTTTTTAGGGTAAAGAGTACGGAAAATTAGGTGTTTGTCAGGCCATTGTCCTAGACTCCCCCTCAGAGATTCTGGTTTAGGATGCATGGGGTGTGATTTGGGAGTTTGCATTCTAAGTTTCTCAGAGGATGTGAGACAAGAGGCCTGTCATAATCACTAGAAATAATTGTAAACTGTTCTGTGGTTACAAATATTAGGATGGGTGATTCCCCTCACTACTTCTATCTTGGCTCAAATTATATCCAAATAGCCCATGGGTGTGTGGGTGGCAGGCAGAGAAGAGCCTGTCCTGTTGCAACCTATACATTACTGTCAATTAGTATTACTAGGCTTTTTCCTCACAGTATTTATCACTTCCTAAGATTAGGTAATCCACTGTCTCCCCCTCACTAGACTGTAAGGTCCATAAAGGCTGTGCTGTTGCCCATTTTGTTCAGTAATGTTTCCTCAGTGAGCTTCAGAATGTATCTGAAGGAACGAATACCAATAACCGGGCATTTCTGATTGAATGCTGAGACAGGCACAAGACAGGAAGTTTCTTTTCCTTTGAGAGAACAGATTGTAACTCAGGTAGGTGGATAACTATGTGGTATTTATGAGATTGAGGGAAAATATTCAGTAGTGAGAGGCCAAGACCCCCACTCCCAGAAGAGGGAGAAGGAATCCTAAGGAGAAACCACATGTCTCAACTCAGCAGCGACCAGTCCAGCTGGAATCCTTGATTCGGTGGCAGCTCTCAAGGGTGATGGTTCTGGGGACAAATAGAAAGGTTCTTCTCCATATACCTTAAGGACCTCATCTCCCATTTCCTAGATTCTCCAGTCTTAGAAACAAAGACTCTTGTCTTCTTTTTTATTCTGAGGACCTCTTTTTTATGTTCTTGCCTGGTTTATACTCAGTTACTGAGTCTCTAATCACACACGATTTGGAAGGAGACGTCTGTATTCTTTAGAACTGCTTTCGAATGACTTACTGCTTCCTTCAGTGACAAAACATTCTGACCAGTCCATTGGCTAATTTATTTACTTTCCAGACCAACATATTTGCCTTAATTTTTCTGTGCTCGGCAACATAAAGCCACGCAAACCAATACGCTCCAAGATAAATTTCTGGAGATGATGACAGATTTCTCAGTCTATGCTTTTCAGCCATATAGTGAAGCTACAAAATTTGCCTCATTGTGCTCTCCAAAGGAGTAGCCACTAGTCACAGATGCTACTGAGCACTTGAAATTTGGTTTCATGCAACTGAGGAACTGATTTTTTATTTTTAAAACTTTAGAATTTAAATAGCAAAAGCAAAATGTCAAGGAATGTTTAACCTACTTCAGAAGATATGGACATTAAAAAATAAAAACTTACTTATATCCTAGGGTGCTTTAAAATCCATTGAGTCCTTGCCCTCCACTGAAGTAATATACCCTTTGAGTAAGAAAATATCATAATCCCTAGAACCAAACAGTGTCACCCCTTATCTGTGGCTTCACTTTCAGGGGTTACCTGAGGTCAAAGGCAGTCTGGAAGCAGATGATCCTCCTGACAGCAGCAGTGCCCTAACCCTAAGTCACAAATCCTCCTGACAGCAGCACTGACCTAACCCTGAGTCACAAGTCCTCCACATCACTTCATATCGCATGGGCCTTTTATCATCTCTCATACTCCCAGAAGGGCGAGTAAAGGACAGTAAAATGTTTTGAGAAAGACCACATTCACATAACTTTTATTACAGGGTATTGTTATACTTGTTCTATTTTATTATTGGTTTTGGTGTTAATTCTTACTATGATTAATTTATAAATTCGACTTCACCAGGGGTGTGCCTGTGTAAGAAAAAACATACTGTATATAGGATAGGGTTCAGTGCTTGCCTAGCTTCAGGCATCCACTGGGGGGTCTTAGAACATATACCCCACACATAAGGGGACTTCCATACTCCATTATCTTCTCTGGACTGTGTGTCCCCTCCCCCAAATTCATGTATTGACTCCTAATCCCAGATATGATGGTACTAAGAAGTGGGGCCTTGAGAGGTGATTAGGTCATGATAGTAGAACATACGCAAATGGGATTAGTACCCTGGTAGGACATCCCAGAGAATGGCTCTCCCCTTCCCCTGTGTGAGGACACAGTGAGATGATTGCCTTCCCTGAGCCAGGAAGCAGACCTTCAGCAGACACCAAATCTCCCACCACTTTTATCTTTGACTTTGCAGCTTCCAAAACAGAAATAACTCTTTTCTTTCATTAGTTATTCAAGACTTCTTGCGTGTAATTTAGAACATTCTGAACCTTTCATTCTGTAGGAACTCTGCACTTCTTTTTCTTTTAAATAAATTTCTCTTTTTATAAGCCATCCAGGCTACAGAATGCTCTTACAGCCACCAGAATGAACCAAGACGGTATCCATTTCACGTAGAATAGATATTTACATCCTCTTTCTACATTAGCTGGTGTAAATGTACCACTGAAAGATAATCCAGGACCTCAGTGCTCTCTCCCAGGAGACCATGGCCTTTTTCTGTTTTGGTCACCGCTGAATCCTCACCTCCTCAAACAGGACCCAGTACAAAGGGAGTACTTAACAAGTACTCAGTAAATGAATGAGCTGACTCATTCTAAGGCTGCTGTTCCGTAAGTGCCTCTGTATAAAATAACCTTCTAAGAGTTCACAGCAGACATCCCAGTTTCCAATTACTCCTTCCCATTGGCCTGCAGAAACTGAATTGATATACACATGCCCCATATCCTACCCACCCAAGGTTAGTCCTGATTGAACTTGTTTCCTGAACTTATTGAACTCGATATTCCTTCATTCCTTTGACAGACACACACAGCAACTGAGGCGTATGTATTTGGGTTGACATCAGATAATGCCTCTGTTTCAAGGCATATTTTTAATAGGATGAGCTCAAACTTTCCCACCCTCAGGATTCATAACCGTCCCTCGCAGTATATACTTTTCAGATATAATATGACCTAGAAATTTTTGCTCAACCCTTCTCTGCTTTCTCCTACTGGTTTTCTGCGACATAAAATAAGACATAATTGACCACGGAAGGCATGACCACATTCACTGCATTCATGAGGTTTCTATCCTGTGCAAATCCTCTGTTGTCTCCTGAGGGCGCACATCTGGCTGCAGGCTGTCCCACTATGACTACATTCCTATTTGCTAAGAGCCCACTGATGTTTAGTGACGTCTGAGAAGCCACAGAAGGCACCTGCACAGTCACGGTATTGACAAGGTCTTTCCCCTGCGTGGCACCACCAGTCTGTGATAAGCCGTGATTCCCTGAGGCAGGATTTTCCACTTTGACTGAGTCTCCACATTTCTCTCTTGTGTGTATTCTCTTATGTTTAACAAGGCAAGGCATGTAGGCAAAAGCTTTCCCACACTCACTGCAGATATAGGGTCTCTCACCCGTGTGAGTTCTTTGATGGACCATGAGCTTTTGCTTTGTGGTAAAGGCTTTCCCACATTCACTGCATTCAAAGGGTTTCTCTCCTGTGTGGATTCTTTGATGTCTAATGAGACCTGACTTCTGGGAACAGGATTTTCCACATTCACTGCACACAAAGGGAGTCTTTCCTGTGTGAAATCTTTGATGCGCTATCAGGCATGTCTTCTGGATGAAGCCTTTCCCACACTCGCTGCATATGTAAGGTTTCTCTCCAGTATGGATGCGCTGATGTACAATGAGATTTCCCTTCTGGATGAAGCCTTTCCCACATTCACTGCATATATAGGGTTTCTCTCCTGTGTGTGTTTTCTGATGTATACTGAGCCGTGATTTCTTGAGAAAGGCTTTGCCACATTCAGAGCATTCATAAGGTTTTTCTCCTGTATGTATTCTCTGGTGTTCAGTGAGCATGAACTTTCTGGAGAACGCCTTCCCACACATACTACACCTGTGGGGTTTCTCTCCTGTATGAATGATCTGGTGATTAGTGAGCCGGCACTTCTTGATGAAGGCTTTCCCACATTCACTGCATACATGAGGCTTGTCTGTTTTTTGTGTTTTCTGATGCTTGATTAACTGGGACTTAGTATTGATGAGTTTCCTACTCTCAGGGAATTTAGTTCTAGGATGAAATTGTTCATTGTTAGCATGCAGAAGGGATTTCCCATCTCCAATAAGATCTGCAGGGTTCTTTATCTCACACCTTCTGCTCTGGTGAAGTAAAGTTAAGTTTGGTTTTATAATTTTTCCATGTAAGTCATACATATCATGATTTTGCCTTAACACAAAATGAGCTGTTCTCTGACGAACATTACTTTCAAATGTTCTCTGTTTGTGCCATCGCTCTACGCTGTTCTCCATGATTTCAGTTTGTAAGTGCTCTGGCAAATAGTCATCAAGTTTCCAGATTCCTAGAAAGGAAAAGAATAAGGAATTCATTTATCATCTTGTTTTGGACAAAAGACAACTAAAAGACTCCCTTGATGTCCTATGTCTATTTAGTGATGGCTCTATGAAATTAGTATTAATACATATTTAATGTTCCTTGCACATCTGATAAAACAATAATATAAATAACCCAAAAGATAGTTAGTGTAAAAACAAGGTTGGATCCTTCACAATAAATAAATACAATTTGACTGATTTCTAAACGAGGCCTTGAAATACACACAATTTCCCATGAGCAGCAGACCACAGGTTGGAGGGCCACCTCATCCAAACTGGCCAGAGACAGACTCAGTCATGTCACAAATCTGTACTGAGGACTACTGTGTGCAGGACACAGTACTCATGCTGGGGACACACTCTGAGTCCTCATGTTCAGGGGGCCTACACTGCAGTTTGGTTAAAGGACACAGGAAGCTGCACACTGTGAAAACTGATGTGAAGGAGCAATGGAGATGGAGAGAGATGCAGGAAATCAGGCAACACTGTGGAGGAAGACAAGCCTCCCTGGAGGATTCGCTGTCACCATCTGCCTTGGGGAGCAACAATAATGATACATGCTGGGCTCCAAACAACATGTAACCTACAACATCCAAAAGGGAACTCCTCATCTCCTGTCCTGAATCTCCTCCTCCACAAAGCCCCTCCGGCACAGCGAATGACGCCTCTACTCTTCCCTCTAACCAGGACAGGACTCAGCCTATCATCTGTGTCTCACTCACACATAGTTTCTCCCTCCGTGATCAGTCCCGCCTGCCCTTTTCATAATCATAACCGGAACCGGACCAACACCAATGCCTCCCACCTTCATGGAAGCCAATCACTTTCTTGTTCTACAGCAGCAGCCTCCTGCTTGGCTTTCCTGTTCCTGCCCAGCCAGCTCCTATCAGCTTTCTAGACAATAGCCAAGGTGATCCTTCCAAACATAAATTATATCGAGTCAAGCCTCCACTGCTCGAAACTCCCTAATGTTTTCTCATCTCATGAGGAATAAAATCAAGGTCTTACCATGTCCCTGAAAGGCTCTTATGCAACCTGCTATCCCAACCCCCACCCACGACCCCGTTGACCTTCTCTCCAGTCTTGCTCTGTCTACTCTTCCTAATTTCTGCAGACCACACTCCTGCCTCAGGAGCTTTCCAGCTTTCCAGTTTTACTTTGAGCTTTTTTTTTTTTTTTAATTTATTTTCAGAAAATCAGTATTCATTATTTTTTCACCACACCCAGTGCTCCATGCAATCCGTGCCCTCTATAATACCCACCACCTGGTACCCCAACCTCCCTCCCCCCCGCCACATCAAACCCCTCAGATTGTTTCTCAGAGTCCATAGTCTCTCATGATTCACCTCCCCTTCCAATTTCACCCAACTCCCTTCTCCTCTCTAACACCCCTTGTCCTTCATGATATTTGTTATGCTCCACAAATAAGTGAAACCATATGATAATTGACTCTCTCTGCTTGACTTATTTCACTCAGCATAATCTCTTCCAGTCCCGTCCATGTTGCTATGAAAGTTGGGTATTCATCCTTTCTGATGGACGCATAATACTTAATAGTGTATATGGACCACATCTTCCTTATCCATTCATCCATTGAAGGGCATCTTGGGTCTTTCCACAGTTTGGCGACCGTGGCCATGGCTGCTATAAACATTGGGGGTACAGATGGCCCTTCTTTTCACTACATCTGTATCTTTGGAGTAAATACCCAGGAGTGCAATGGCAGGGTCATAGGGAAGTTCTATTTTTAATTTCTTGAGGGATCTCCACACTGTTCTCCACAGAGGCTGCACCAACTTGCATTCCCACCAACAGTGGAAGAGGGTTCCCCTTTCTCCACATCCTCTCCAACACATGTTGTTTCCTGTTTTGTTAATTTTGGCCATTCTAACTGGTGTTAAGGTGATATCTCAATGTGGTTTTAATTTGAATCTCCCTGAGGGCTAGTGATGATGAACATTTTTTCATGTGTCTGATAGCCATTTGTATGTCTTCATTGGAGAAGTCTCTGTTCATATCTTCTGCCCATTTTTTGATATGTTTGCCTGTTTCGTGTGTGTTGAGTTTGAGGAGTTCATTATAGATCCTGGATATCAACCTTTTGTCTGTACTGTCATTTGCAAATATCTTCTCCAATTCCATGGGTTGCCTCTTTGTTTTCTTGACTGTGCCCTTTGCTGTGCAAAAGCTTTTGATTTTGATGAAGTCCCAAAAGTTTATTTTCACTTTTTTTCCTTTGAGCTTTCCAGTTTTACTGTGGAACGTGCCTTACCCAGAGAGCCTACTCACATCCCTCATCTACCTGTTCAAATGTACCTTCACAAGGATTTCCCATACCTCAAATCACGGGCAAGGCCAAGCACTCATTGTTCAGTCACGCTGTTTTAATGTCCCTAATACCTGTTATCATGCCCAGAGCCTTACCTTCCACCTCCATCCATTCCTTCCTCTCACAAAGGCCACATTAATGTCGAATCTCACGTGTCCTCTGTAATCACTACATCCAGAACGTAACCAACACCTCCCCTCCACCCATGCTGAAGCCAGTGATCTGCCATCACGTGGTGCATGGCTCCTCTGCCTGCCACTGTCTACTGCCTGTACAACAACCAGAGGGATTCTCTGGAAACAGAATTAGTTCATGTCATCCCAGTACTCAAGAACTGCTCATGTTTTCTCATCTTTTTAGAAACAAAAGCACGATTCCTTGAAATGGATTACTTGGATGATCTTACTCTCCCTCCCCCCTGCTGTTATGGCCTCTTTGACCTTATTTCCATCATGTTCCCGACAGCACACTCGACTCGGCCCACACAGCTCCTTAATGTTTCTCAAACACATTCCTGCTTTGGGCTTTTAAGTTTGCTTTGCTCTCTGCTTGGAACACTCCCAATCCAGCAGCCTGCTAATCTCCCTCACCTCCTGGCCCTAAGGCACCTTGTAAGTTCCATTCCTAAAGAGGAGACCAAGCCCCTACTGTTCTGTTCTAATGACTAAATTTTATCATAGTACTTTTAACCCTCTGGACATATTATTTATTTTGATTAATTTCTTAAACCTCTTAGAATGAAAGCTCTTGGTGTACTTGTATGCATGTCCACTGGATCCTCAAGCATACAGTGCTATAACAAATGATTTTTAAAGGAATGAAGGAAGGAAGCAATCATATGTACAGAACACAGTTTTGAGAGTGTAAGAGAGATGACAAAACTCTGTATTTGTGTAAGAAAGAAAATACATTATGGAGAACACAATTTCATATCCTATGACAGGTAACATGGTTAACTGGGACTTAATGTCAGCAGAATATGATGGAAAAGAATAAAAGTTTCAGAGAAATGAATACAACAGTTCAACACCTACAAGGAACGAGAAGTTGAAAATTAGTAAATAGATAGAGGAATTAAAGAAGGCCTGAGTTATGATCTGGCTTAGGTTAGAATGGAGACTGGAGAAGTGTCTGTCCATATCTTCTGCCCATTTTTTGATATGATTGACTTCTCCAATGAAGACATACAAATGGCTATCAGACACATGAAAAAATGTTCATCATCACTAGCCCTCAGGGGGATTCAAATTAAAACCACATTGAGATATCACCTTACACCAGTTAGAATGGCCAAAATTAGCAAGACAGGAAACAACATGTGTTGGAGGGGATGTGGAGAAAGGGGAACCCTCTTCCACTGTTGGTGGGAATGCAAGTTGGTGCAGCCTCTGTGGAGAACAGTGTGGAGATTCCTCAAGAAATTAAAAATAGAACTTCCCTATGACCCTGCCATTGCACTCCTGGGTATTTACTCCAAAGATACAGATGTAGTGAAAAGAAGGGCCATCTGCACCCCCAATGTTTATAGCAGCCATGGCCACGGTCGCCAAACTGTGGAAAGAAACAAGATGCCCTTCAACAGATGAATGGATAAGGAAGATGTGGTCCATATACACTATGGAGTATTATGCCTCCATCAGAAAGGATGAATACCCAACTTTTGTAGCAACATGGACGGGACTGGAAGAGATTATGCTGAGTGAAATAAGTCAAGCAGAGAGAGTCAATTATCATATGGTTTCACTTATTTGCGGAGCATAACAAATAGCATGGAGGATATGGGGAGTTAGAGAGGAGAAGGGAGTTGGGGGAAATTGGAAGGGGAGGTGAATCATGAGAGACTATGGACTTTGAAAAACAATCTGAGGGTTTCGAAGGGGTGGGGGGTGGGAAGATGGGGTACCAGGTGGTAGGTATTATAGAGGGCACGGATTGCATGGAGCACTGGGTGTAGTGCAAAAAAACAATGAATACTGTTATGCTGAAAATAAAATATAAATTAAAAAAAAAACACAAAATACAAAAAACAAAAACAAAAAAAAATGGAGACTGGAGAATGCTAAAGTATTTTTTAAGCTCAAATTCATGAACAAGAGACTCCTTTAAAGATGAGAGCTCTGGGCGCCTGGGTGGCTCAGTGGGTTAAGCCGCTGCCTTCGGCTCAGGTCATGATCTCAGGGTCCTGGGATCGAGTTCCGCATCGGGCTCTCTGCTCAACAGGGGGCCTGCTTCCCTTCCTCTCTCTCTCTGCCTGCCTCTCTGCCTACTTGTGATCTCTGTCTGTCAAACAAATAAATAAAATCTTAAAAAAAAAAAAAAAAGGCTCTGCCTTCGGCTCAGGTCATGATCCCAGCATCCTGGGATCAAGCCCCGCATCAGGCTCTCTGCTCAGCAGGGAGTCTGCTTCCTCTGCTTCCTCCTCTCTCTCTCTCTCTCTGCCTGCCTCTCTGCCTACTTGTAATCTCTGTCAAATAAAATAAAATCTTTAGGGAAAAAAAAAAAAGATGACAGCCCTGCATATAGGGAACATCTGAGGTAATGTCTGCATGGCCAGGATGTAAGATGCACAGGAGTATAGAGAACCTAAGCTTATAGGGGTTTTCTGGGAGGGAAGATGATGAGAGTTCCTTGCACTTATTGGGAACTTGGGAAAGTTGCCAAGGGGTGAGTGAATGATACAGAACTGAGTCTGGCAGATCACTTTCACGACATGTCAGTTTGAGAGTCTCCTGCAGGGAACAGAAGAAGCTTAGCTTATTAAAATAAAGAAAGTTTGAGGTGCTTAGCTGGTTCAGTTAGAGAACTATGCGACTCCTGATCTCAGGCTGTGAGTGGGAGTCCCACAGAGATTGCTTAATTAAATAAAGCTTAATTAAATAAATTAAATAAAGCTTTGAAAAAGAGAGAGATTAAGAGAGAAAGAAAAACAAAGACAGAGAGGAAGGAAGAAAGGGAAAAAAAGAAAGAAAAGTTTGACAGTTAGGAGACCAGATGAGAAAATGGAAAACAGAACCTTTGGAGGACCTCAAAGTGAGGACAAGGGCCCAGTGAAGACCACTTTACTTTGGGGACACAGCATCCAGGATTTAGAGGAAGTCAGGAAGGAAAACCAACATTACCAGTGGGACAGAAAGGTACAGCAGTTAGAAGACAGTGAGGAATTCAAAGTTTTCTGTTTGGGGAGGGGCCTCTGGGCAGTGGACGTTTTTGGCAAGGAAGGTAGAAGGGTATGAAGAAAGGAAAGATCAAAACAAATAAAAAGAAGAAGAAGAAGAGAAAGATCTTTGAATCCTAAGAAAAAGAGAACTATGAAAATAAGCAAAAAATTAAGATGTACAGAAAATAAAAATGGAAGAGATCCCTGAATAGGTAAAACATACATTTTTCTCTAAATTCCTATGAAGAAAAAGAGGTCACACATCAGGAGAGAGATGCATGAAGGCACTGGCCACCTCTCACAGCTGTGCCTCTTATCTGACCAATCAGAGTATGATTTCCACAGCCTGCCCCCTCCTGACCCCCTCCGGGTTCTCTGACTCACCTGAAAGGGTACGACAGGGGATGTCATCTTCTCCTGTCCATGTTGGGTCTCCTGGATCCAACTTGGAGAGCGCATCTGGTTTGCCAGAATGAAAACCTGTTCATGGGAATGACAAAAGATTAAAGACCAAGCTTCAGGCTTGGGGTCTGGGAAGACCACCGAATGTTACAGTTAAGAAAAAAACAATTTTCACATCATACAGGATAACCTTCCTGTACTATGCATCTCCTTTACTGCTGATACTCTTCTACAGTACTACTGACATCCGATACGGGAGGTTTTCGCACACTGAGGAATTCCATGACACCAAGGGACACTGACTGAGTGTCCAACAATTTAGCTCTAACGTTCTCCACCTCATGATGCCTTCAGATCCACAGGGTAGGGGTTCACGCCCACAACACTGCACACCCACCCCCCACTTCCCTGAGACTTCCCCAGTCACAAGTCCAAATTATTTCCCGGGCTTCTGATAGAATATGTATGCATCAGAGGTTCCCATGACCCCTTTTCAGATTCAGTTAATTTGCTGGAGCAACTCACAGAACTCAGGAAGGTTCCTTATCACATTGCTGGTTTGCTATAAACTCAGGCACAGCCCAGTGTAAGAGGAACGCAGTACCAGGTATGTGGGAATGGGTAGGGGGCTTCCATGCCTTCTCTGAGCACCAATTCACCAATTCACCAATTCAAAAGGTCTCAAAAAACTGTCCTTTTGGGTTATTATGGAGACATTATTAAGTAGACATGATTAATGAAATCATTAGACTTTGGTGACTGACTCAAACTCCAACTCTTCTCTCCTCCCCAGAGGTGCAATGGAACTCAAGAGTTCCAACCCTGTCATGGTGGTTGGTTCCCTTGGCAACCAGACTCTGGCCTTCGGTTAAACAGTTGCTTTCCAAAATCACCTCATTAACATAAACTCGAATGTGGTTGAAAGGGTCTTGTTATTTAAGTAACAAAAGACACCCATTTTATTATCCTCTTATAACTCAGGAAATCACAACTGTTATAGGAGCTCTGTGCCAAAATTTGGGATGAAGACCAAAAATACATTTGTTTCACAGACATGTATGTGCGATACATATATAGGCCATCGTAAATCACACATATGTACAAAGTAATGGCTTGCACTCAGGAGAAGGGAGAATAGACCCCTGTGTCTGGAGCTAGGGAGGGGACTAAGAATCTCACTTCAGAGCAATACAGATACCACAGAGCTTTAAGAAGCTGAGAAAGGAGAGGTCACTGATGGGGACCCTCCAAGTGACACTGGGGGGCTGTCCTCACCCACTGACACCAGGTTCCTATAGTTCTCCAACATCACGTCCCGGTACAGGTCCTTCTGGGCAGGGGCCAGGAGCTGCCACTCATCCCAGGTGAAGTCCACGGCCACATCATCAAATGTCAGGGATTCCTTAACAACAGTGTTCTCTAATGAAGTGATGTCCTTTTGATGATAGAGAAGAAATGTTAAAACTTGTCTGCTTATTTCCACTCCATAGACTATATCTAAATATCTAGTGGGGGTGGGTATTTTGAAACATTGCAGAAGAAGCAGATGCCTAATTAAATATTCTGTAACTGTGCACAGTCATCCATCCATTCATCCAATGAGAAGTTTCTATAACATATAAAAGTTCAATCTTCTTCTTAACCTAGAAACACCATCCATATGTATATGATAGGCAGAAGAAATATGTATGCTTTTCAGATTAATGCATCTGATTTTTTACAGGCCTCTACAATTCTATTAGGGAACAAAGGAAAGAATAAAACAAACCAAAAGTCACCTGGACCTGGATCATTTTTTCTGGCCTCTGAAACAGCTGGCAGTGGGAAAACTCAGCTTTGTGTCTCCTGAATCTACTTCTAGTTTCCTTCAGAAATCTCAGTCTCCGTCACATGCGCCCCAATAAAAACTGACACCACATCTTGTAACTTCTTCCTCCTTCACATGATCCTTTTGCTCCTGGGGCATCAGGACCTGTGGGCTGAGGAGACAAGGGAATCTGAGGGGCGCATTTCCTCTGGTCCAGACCCTTTCACAGCTCCTGAGCACACAGCACTGCTAAGCATCCCTTTATTTGCTGGCCCAGAAGATTCCTTTTTCTGACCATTAACGCCCGAGGTTTTAAATGCACGAAGTTTTCCTTTGTTCTGTGACATGTAAGTTGGGAGAGTGTGACACTGAAGAGGAAAATGAGATCTACCCCAGCACCATGCCTCAGGAGAAAGGGAATCTCACGCAAATCACTTTTGTAAAACAGAGCACACAGAAGGAGACAATCGAGGCACTGTTTTCTTTTAAACCATGTGTGTTCAGGTACCTCTCTACAGCTTTTGTACAGTCGGTGAGTACAAGCACTTCTTTCAAGCACACTGGTTTGAAAACCAGTGTACTGGGCAAACCAGAGGCACTGTCTTGCAAGTTAAGTATTATTACTTCATAATATCTCAGGAAGTTTTAAATAGATAAAGATATAAGTACAGAATACTGTAAATAAACTGGGGAGTAGTAAATAAAGTTGAAGTTTTCTCAGATCCTGTCTCACTGGAGAAGAGTGTAAAAGTACTAATTAATAAAAAGAATTTGAAAAAGGAAGGCTCCATGCTGTATATTATCTCTAGTGTCCTGATGAAAACTAACAATTGTCTTAATGTATGTAATTTTCGTGCTAACAGAAGGGGGAATATAATGATAAATTCATCCAAAACAAGGCAAAAAAGGGGGGGGACTAAGAACAAGTGGGGTACTACAGCACACTTAGATGACTGTTCTTAAACAAAACATACTAAGAATTATATGAAGTATAAATAAAACAAGGATTTCAGTAAATTAAACACATGTCTCAAAATAGTCTGGATTAAAATATAAAATTTAACAGTATGCTATTATAGGTTACATGTCTGAAACAATGGCTTGGAAAATTCAAGAGCAAAAGATTAGAAAAAGATACACCATGGGAAGAATAACCATACATCATCTGGTGTAACTATATTCTCAGACAAAATGGACCAAAAAGCCCAAATATCACTACAGAGAAAGAGAACACTCACTGGTTAAGAGATTCAATTCACCACATTATAAAAATTTGCAACTTCTATCCACTTAACAACACTTGAAATATATACAGCAAAAGTGGACCAAAAAACAAGAACAAACGAATCATTCTAATAGAAGACTTCATCACACCTCTCCCAGTAACCGACGGAACAAACAGCCCATCAACAAACAAAACAAAATCCATCAACAGCACTCTGTTGAAGAATACCAAAAATATCTGATAAGTAGAGAGAAGTACTGAAATTTTAAGACTTAAATAAAGAGTAAGACATTGACTATGACAGTGACCCAGAAAACCAAGCATTTTAAAGATGCCATGCCTCTGGGGCACCTGGGTGACTCAGTCAGTTAAGCCTCTGCCTTCAGCTCAGGTCATGATCTCGGGGTCCTGAGCCGAAGTCAGACACTTAACCGACTGAGCCACACAGGCACCCCTAAGGTTGTCTTTTTAAAAAATGATGCAGGGACAATGAGATATCTGTTCTGGAGTTGAGGGGACAAGGAGATGGCTGAACCCCACCCCACATCATACACAAAAATCACAGTAGAGGACAGCTATCAATGTTAATGAAAGATGCAAATTTTAAAAAAAGATTTTATTTATTTGACAGAAAGAGACACAGCAAGAGAGGGAAACAAGCAGGGGCAGAGGGAGAGGGAGAAGCAGGCTTCCCGCCAAGCAGGGAGCCCAGGACCCTGGGATCATGACCTGAGCCAAAGGTAGATGCTTAACCACTGAGCCACCCAGCCGCCCCTCTAATCAATATATTTTTAAGAATATAAGAAAATCTCTCACCAATATTAGGGTATGGAAAGATATTTAAAGAGACTACATAAACTATAGTATAAATCAAATGATATTCTACTGGAAGAACTATAAATGGTACAACCACTCTGTAAAATATTCTGGCATCGCCTGTTTCAGATGAAGTTAAACACACCCTGAGACACAGCAATTTCACTCTGAGATACACATCTAAGCTACACCACCCTTCACACTGAAATAAAGGCACACGTGAACCAGCAAACAGACAAGAATTTTCACAGCAGCATTCTTCCTAACAATCCAAACTGCAGAGAATACGTTTAATTAATAGTAGGAAAACCTGCCATATACTCAAAATATGTAATGCTGTGTAGAAACTACAACTACTACACAATTTGAAGCTAAGAATGATTGTTCCTACATCATTTCCATGTTTTTAAAGACTATACTACAAAAACAAAGAAGCGTATGAGACAAACTTCTTATGGTAGCAACTCCTAAAATATTTATTGTGTATTCACAGAATATGCCTGGTTCTTGTTGCAGAGCAAACACAGATAGATCTATTTGCAAAAACATGAATCATTCTTAAAAATACTGAGCAAAAGCAGCCTCACATTTAAAGATGCATGAAGTATAATTACACTGACACAGAAACAGACACAACTAAATAAAATATGATTAGGAATGACTTGATAATATGATAAAACTTTACGGGGCACCTAGGTGACTCAGTGGGTTAAGCCTCTGCCTTCTGCTCAGGTCATGCATGACCTCAGGGTCCTGGGATCGAGCCCCACATTGGGCTCTCTGCTTGGCATGGAGCCTGCTTCCTCCTCTCTCTCTCTCTCTGCCTACTTGTGATCTCTCTCTGTCAAATAAAAAAATAAAATCTAAAAAAAAAAAAAAACTATATAAAGAAAAACCTTAAAGGGCTTGATACTGACAGCAGGATGGTAATTACCTTTAGGTGTGAGAATGCAATATAGTTAGGAGGAGACTCAGAGCGCACCACTGGATGCTGGCAACATTCTGTTTCTTGACATGGGCAGTGATGGCCTTATATAAATATACATTACTTTTATACAGATCAACTGGTAGATTTTTTACACAAATAAATAGAAGTACTCAACAACACCAAAAGCCTGTTCTTTAAAAAAAAAAAAACAAAAAAACAATAAGGGGCGGCTGGGTGGCTCAGTGGATTAAGCCGCTGCCTTTAGCTCAGATCATGATCCTGGGATCGAGCCCCGCATCAGGCTCTCTGCTCTGCGGGGAGCCTGCTTCCTCCTCTCTCTCTACCTGCCTCTTGCCGACTTGTGATCTCTGTCAAATAAATAAATAAAATAAATCTTTTAAAAAAAAACACAATAAGGGACGCCTGGGTGGCTCAGTTGGTTAAGCAGCTGCCTTCGGCTCAGGTCATGATCCCAGCGTCCTGGGATCGAGTCCCACATCGGGCTCCTTGCTCCGCAGGGAGCCTGCTTCTCCCTCTGACTCTGCCTTCCACTCTGTCTGCCTGTGCTTGCTCTCACTCTCTCTCTCTCTTACAAATAAATAAATAAAATCTTTAAAAAAATAAAATAAAATAAAAAAATAAAAAAAACACAATAAAACATGCCCATTTGTAGTGAAACGGATAACTCAGGTAAAATAGACTGGTTTTTTTTTTGTCTTGAAAAAAATACTAGGAACATTTTTCGGTCCTAAGTTTGAAATCCTGGATAAATTCATAAATTTTATTGTCTAACCCTCCTGGAAACATGTTAACTCCAGACAATATAGCAGATGAATTTTATGGGTAAGCAACTGGACACATAGGTATGTCCACTACCACCTGATTGCTGAGTAGACCCGATACACTGAGATAAGAATAAATTATAAACACTGTTAACTGGAATGAATATTAAGGTTATACTCAGACAATATCATCGTGGACATGGAAAAAGAGATTCAAGGAATTGCTTATATAAAAGAGAAAAGGCTCCCCCAGAAACCACTAAGCAGATTTTCACATACTTGGCTAGAACTGCACTATAAAATATACCAAGCTTGTTTCACAGAAATCCAGTCATTAGCAATCGGAACTGGAAGCACCATGCCTGAATAAGACCAAACAGTACTTACTAATAAACCGAGATGTGGGTCACCTTGCAAGAAGGACGGATACTAAACAAAATGGACAGTCTTCCAGCAAAGAGTGAAGTGTGAACGTACGTCGGAAAAGGAAGCAACAGTGCTCGCCGCTGTTAGTTATTAAGAGGTGAGTGCAGGCATTGACAAACCTTTTCTGCAAAGGGATGGAAATTACACATTTTCAACTTTAAAATCCCTGGCACAAGGACTCAATTCTTCCTTTACCGCGGGAAAGCAGCCATTGACGGCTCCTAACAGACAGAGGAGAAGGGTGGTGGGTGAATCCCTCCGTCTGAAGTCAGTCAACCTCTGAACAAAAGACTTTTAAAAACAAATAAACAAAAAAAACAGAGGGTTTCCAACTACTCTTCTGAGCTCTGCAACCTTCTGTTTCAGCAGCCGAGGTTGGAACCTCAATCGAAACTCCAGCCCCGGGTCCTTGGCGTCCAAAGCTACGGCCCTCACATGCATCTCTCTGTACCAGACACTCATTACACACCCCCTTACTAATCCAAAACCCAGGCCAGACACCCCGATGTTACGAGCATCCACCTGGGCCCCAAAATTACTGAGCCCCAAATTAAACCCCCAACTGGAACGAGACACTGCGATCATCGTCAATGATCCGCATCGCCTGCACCACCGACAAGCGGACGGATCTGCAGAACCCCAAGCTCTGGACAGCCCGGACACAGAGGTTGAGCTCTACAGACCCTGAGCCGACTTACTGACCTCAAAAGTACCCTAACCACGGACAGGTGAGTCACAGACTCCCAGCTCGTTCCTCTCAAATGCCTCCACTTTCGTGCTCGGCCCAATCGATCCCCGCCAATAATTCCACGGGCTCACCCTACTCCACTTCTACCCTGGGGACGTCACGTCATTCTGTGAGAAACTAACCTCCTAATGGAACAAAAATAGAAAACAAAGACCAGAGAATCTTCAAGGAATAAAAACACACACTGACCTGATTTTCTCCAGACCAAAAAGGAAGTCTAAACGTAACACTTCCGCGAACTGCTTTTACTCCTGGGAACGTCGCCCAAACTGCTCGTCAGCCTATGGCGGCCGAGGAGGACCTGAAGCCGTTGAAGAACGGCGAACAACTGCTTGGCGTTAGTTCCAGGGAGCCAATATGTCCGCGCCCGCTCGTTGTGGCTGTGGGGGCGGCCATGTTTGGACGCCTGACAAACACGAATCAAAGGGACGGGTTTGCTGCCACTAGCCGGGCTTGGCGAGGTCCTGAAAAGCCATTCATACCTCGTCGTAAACTTTGGCTGGTGCGGGAAACGGGTAGATTCCTAGAGACTCAAGCTCTTGGAAGCAAAAATGGTGTGGGCTAAATCGTGTTCGTGGACTGGACAGGAAGTAACAAGGTCAGGGTGTATATTATCCACTTTGTATTTTTAAAAAAGGAAGTTAAAAAAAAAAAAAGGAAGTTTCAAAACAGTCAGTGGAACTTCAGGTGTGGATACCGCAGCAGAGAAGGACCTTCTGGAGAGAAAAAGTAATACACCCGGGGGCGCCTGGGTGGCTCAGTGGGTTGAAGCCTCAAGCTTCAGCTGGGGTCATGGTCCCTGGGTCCTGGGATCAAGCCCCGCATCAGGCTCTCTGCTCAGCATGGATCCTGCTTCCTCCTCTCTCTGCCTCCCTCTCTGCCTACTTGTGATCTCTGTCAAATAAATAAATAAAATCTTAAAAAAAAAAAAAAAAAAAAAAAGGTAACACATCCGGTAAGCAGACACCCATGGAAAGCTTTTGGTGAAAAATTGCTTGCAGGAAGCGGTTTTTAAGAACAGAAAGATTTGGGGCAACTAGAACAGTGTCGTTGCGGGACTGTTGATCACAGCAGTCAGGAAAGAATTCTTGAGAGGTACTGTGGTGCAACTTAGTAAGTTTATTTAAGTAGCTCAAGGACTGGACCCCTCCGCAGAAAGAACTGAATTTTTGCTCTATGAGATTGCTGGTTATATGCTTAGTGCTCAAGGATGAGGGTACATGCCAGGAGTGTTAGATCACTAAGGTTTTCTTCGAATTTCTACTTCTAAAACTACATTTGCAAGATTTCGCTGGTTTGTCTTTCAATTTGATATTAACTATGGGTGAGATTTACAGGCAGTCATGAGGCCCTGTAAGAATGTAGCAGCCAGCGCATACTTGATTCTTTTTTTTTTTTTAAGATTTTATTTATTTATTTGACAGAGATCCCAAGTAGGCTGAGAGGCTGGCAGAGAGAGAGGGGGAAGCAGGCTTCCCGTGAAGCAGAGAGCCTGATGTGGGACTTGATTCCAGGATCCTGGGACCCTGGGACCACAACCCCAGCAGAGGCTTTAACCCACTGAGCCACCCAGGAGGCCCCATACTTGATTCTTACTGAAATGGCGGAGGTCACCTTCTGGGCTACAGGTGAATTGCCACTTCCAGTCGGCGAACGGGAAAAGAATTAGGCACAAACAAGTCAGCTGCAAGAGATTGGGAGCAGGGGACAGAAGTCGAAAAGACCGATGCCCCAGCAACTCCACAGTCTCGCTTTTATTAGATAGAAACAGTAACCAACAGAAGAGTCGATGAAAGTCAAACATTAGTCATATGCCTTGTAGATAAACAAGATGGAGGGCAAAATATGTCTGGACAAACAGTATAAAGTATATAGTTGAACAAGCACATTCAAAGGACTTATCTAAGTAGCCACAGGTGCTCTCCGGTGGGGGAAGGGGAGATAACAGAAAAATGAAGCAGGTGGCATTCCGCCCTGAGCGAGGCAGGCATCCCCAGCTGCTCGGCTTCAAGGCCATATATTGTCCTCTCCAGCAGATGCCTGTTGCAGTATCTGTTTTTCTTAAGGCTGTATCTAAATGTGCTTGGTAACTAGTAAAATTTCCCAGGGGTTATATTTTAAGTAATACATTGTTCTCAGGGGCAGTTGCAGTGAATGATTTTGTGCTTCTTTCCCTCGTGGGTATGAGACTGGCCATCACCAACTAAAGGAAAGAGCACCTGAGAGGAAACTGCATTGGGGCTGGGATTGGGGCCTCAGGGAAAGGCCACTAAAGGGAGGCGAACAAGGGTCTGGATCCAATGAGAAAGAGAGAACCACAACTGACAGTCCAAAACTATTAGGGTTAATAGCTTTTCTCCCAAAGTACCAAGATGATTCCAAATGATTAGTTTTTTCAACAAACAATGCTGGGATAATTGTATTTCTATTTACAGAAAAATAAATTAGGACTTTTACCTCTAACCATATACAAAAATTAACTAAAGATATTTCCCAGACCTAAATGTAAGGGTTAACAGTATGAAATTTAGAAAGGCAAACTGAAGATAATGTACATAAATCAACTAAGTTAGCCATAAGTTCTGAGACAAGACAGTAATGGATGAGCCATAAAAGAAAAAGTATTAAGTTGGACATAGTTAAAATAATAAATATATATATATATATACATATAATACAAAATAAATACAAATAAAATGCAAAAAAACTTGTATTTCGGATCTCTGGCTGGCTCAGTCTGTAGAGCATGTGACTCTCTTGATCTTGCAGTCATGAGTTCAGGCCCTACACTGGGCACGGAGCCTACTTAAAAAGTAATAATGGGGGGGAACCAGGTGGTGGGTATTAGAGAGGGCACGGACTGCATGGAGTACTGGGTGTGGTGCAAAAACAATGAATACTGTTATGCTGAAAAGAAATAATAAGCCACTGGGTGGCTTAGTGGGTTAAGGCCTCTGCCTTCGGCTCAGGTCATGGTTTCAGGGTCCTGGGATTGAGCCCCGCATCAGGCTCTCTACTCAGTGGGGAGCGTGCTTCCTCCTCTCTCTCTTTGCCTGCCTCTCTGACTACCTGTGGTCTGTCTGTCAAATAAATAAATAAAAATCTTTTTAAAAAAATAATAAATAAAAATTATAAATAAATAAAAATTAAAATTAAAACATCTGTACTTTTTCTTTTAAACATTTGCACTTTCTAAGCACAGTATTTAAGAAGTGAAAAGTAGAGCAAGAGATTAGGAGAAATATTTCCACATTATACATCTCATAAAGGACTTGTATTCAGAATATATAAAGAAGTGTCAGGATGTCAGGTTAAGCCTCTGCCTTCAGCTTAGGCTGTGATCTTAGGGTCCTGGGATTGAGTCTGGCATCAGGTTCCTTGCTCAGTGAGGAGCCTGCTTCTCGCTCTACCTGCTATTACCCCTGCTTGTGCACTCTCTGTATGACAAATAAAATATTTTTTAAAAATTGTCAAAATTTTTGGCAAATAACAATAATGACAATAACAAAACAACCATCCAGTTACTTTTGGTAATCATGAAAATTTCTAAAAATTGGATTGTGGTGACGGTGGCACAAGTCTCTAAACTTAGTAAATGTCATCGAGTTGTACACTCACTAATGGTAAATGTTATATGTACATTTTGACAATAAAGCTGTTGAAATGAATTGCTGTACCATACTACAAAATGTATAGGGTATGATTTTTTTTTAAAGACACCACATAGAATTGCAATATATAAACTACCTAGGAGTAAAAGTAAATGGAGATATCCGGAACATATAAGAAAAAAGTTACAACAAATCTTGCAGTAAGAATGTGAGAATCTGAGGGGCGCCTGGGTGGCTCAGTGGGTTGGGCCTCTGCCTTTGGCTCAGGTCATGATCCCAGGGTCCTGGGATTGAACCCCGCATCAGGCTCTCTGGGAGCCTGCTTCCCTCTCTCTCTGCCTGCCTCTCTGTCTACTTGTGATCTTTCTCTCTCTCAAATAAATAAATAAAAATTTTTAAAAAGAATGTGAGAATTTGAATAAAGAGGATCAAAATAGAAACTGAACATAATTGAAGAGTTTGTTCTTCAAGTATACCTTACTTTAATGCATACATTTTATGTGACTCTAGTTACCACCCTACAAATTCATCTATATTACTACAGCTGCTTAATAATAATATCATATATAGATATGCATAAACATTTTATAATATGGAACTATGTTTTCAATGAGATATTGTGATAAAATTAGGTTACACCTATTTTTCCCAGTTGTACTAAGATATAATTGACACAGGTTATATCTATTTTTAATAAATGTTTTGTTTTCAGAAAAGCTTAGATTTACATAAAAGTCACAAAATACTACAAAGAGTTCACATATGCTTTATTCAGCTTCCTCTTGTGTGACTACTCTATATAATTATGGTACATTTGTCAAATTAAGAAAACAACATTGTATAAATGGAATATTATGGAGCCATCAAAAATGAAATCTTGCCATTGCAATGATGTGGATGGAACTAGAGGGTATTATGCTATGTGAAATAAGTCGGTAAGAGAAAGACAATTATCATGTGATCTCACTGATATGAGGGATTTGAGAAACAAGACAAAGGCTCATAGGGGAAGGGAGGGAAAAATGAAACAAGACAAAACCAGAGTGGGACAAACCATAAGAGAAACAAACTGAGGGTTGCTGGAGTGAAGGGGGGTGGGAGGGATGGGGTGGTTGGGTGATGGACACTGGGCAGAGTATGTGCTATGGTGAGTGCTGTGAATTGTGTAAGACTGATGAATCACAGACCTATACCCCTGAAACAAATAATACATTATATGTTAATTTTTAAAATTGTGTAATACTCAACTATATTACAGATTTTATTCATATTTCATAAGTTTTTCCACTACTATCTTTTTTCTGTCCAGGAATATAATAATGCATTCAGAAATCATGTATCCTTGATTTTCTCATATAAAATGTATAATAAAACTCTGTTAAAAATGGGCAAAGACCTTGAACAGGTGCTTATCAAAGACAAACGGATGGCAAACAAGCATATGAAAAGATGATCAACATCATTCAGTATTAGAAAATCACAAATTAAAACCGCTGTGTGATACAAGGACTCAGATATTGGAGTCGCCAAAATCCAAAAAATTTTGAGTAGAAAATGCTGCTGATAAGGGGGAGCAACAGGAATTTTTGATATTTTCTAGAGACAGTACAAAAGCATACAGGAGTGTTAGAAGCTAGGCAGAGTCTTGAATGTAGATGACCCCAATTTTTTGAAACGTGATCTAAAAAATCTCTTTTAACAAAATAGCTCTCACTGAGGAGGAGCATTTAGGACAATGGTTGCTTTTACTTGTGTCAAACCTGAGAGGAAATATCAGAGTAAATTTGGTCTTAAGTTAAAAATCCCCTCTTTAGTCATGGACACACCACTTGATCATGGTGAACTACTCCCATTTCTGTGGGGACAGTGGGAAGAGTGGGTGTAGGAGACAAATTTTTCTTCCCATTTTTCTAGGAAACTTGAGAAGCGACTCGAAAGACTAAAAGGAAATGTTTCCATCTGAAGGTTGAGCCTCAAAACACCCACTAGCCCAGACTCCAATGCTCCCAAACACAGACAAACCCTGCACTCCCCAAACACACTGACCTCAAATTCAATCTCAAGTTCACCCCAGGAGCTCTGGTCCATGGAAACTCCCGCCCCCTACCGCAGCAGGCTGCTCCCTGTCAGGACCCCTGGGTGACATCCCTAAGGTAGCCTAAGGGCAGTGATCACGGGTCCGCACCTGCCACCTAGTTTTCAGTCACTGAGCCTGAGTTCACACACAGGCCCTGGGCCCTGACCATCGTCCTTTCATCATCAGTCCCTGAAGACTACGCCTTAACTCACGCTCACATTCCTTGGTGACTAGCCCCAAATAAAACCCCAAATATGGCACATGTCCCGACACACGTTCTTGCTTCACCGGCTAGGCCCCTCACGCGGAACCCACACCCAGTCAGGCGCACCAGACCCCCAGCCTGCGAGGGCTCCCCGGAGGGTGACCGCGACGGAGTGCGGTGCTCTCCGTGCTCTCCCCACACTCTCCACCAGCGCTGGGGACGTGGAGGGCTGTGTTCACCCACCTAGAAATTCACCTGCCATTGGTGTTTTATGGAGGCATCCTCAGGTAGAATTGATCAGTTATTAATTCAATTTCCAGCTCTCTTTTCTGAAGGATTGGGGGTAGGGAGGGAAGGGGAGAGGAGACAAGGCTGAAGTCCTAAGCTTCTGACTATGGCTTTGTCTCTCTCTGGGGACCTGTCCCAATCCAGAAGCCATAAAGGAGCCCACCCAGTGCTGCCTCATTAGAATAAAAAATGCCCCTTCGGACTCTCTGCTCAGCAGGGAGCCTGCTTTCCTCTCTCTCTCTCTCTCTCTTTCCCTCTCTGCCCGCCTCTCTGCCTACTTTTGATCTCTGTCAAATCACTAAATAAAATCTTATAAAAAGAATTCCCCTAGTGCACTCCTCACTTAGTAATTTACAAGGATTTTAGGAATGTGTGCCAGGAAACAAGGGGTACAGACCAATGTATATATTTTCTATTATCTCATAAGGCCAAAGAGTAAGTGCTAAATGATTCTACTTTCCTCATAGTCTATAAATGACAAACTTACAGAATCTCTGATGTCAGGGGTCAGGGTCACAGAAAATTTGACTATGAAAGAGTAGCATGAAAAGGTTTGTGTTGACAAAACATTCTGTGGTGTTGGTTACACAAACCTACGCATGTGATAAAGTTTCTTAAAACTATATAAAAAAGGAAAGAAAGAAAGAAAGATGAGTACATGTTACAACTGGTGAGATCAGGGCACCTGGGGGGCTCAGTCGATTAAGTGTCTGTTCAGCTCAGGTCATGATCCCAGGGATCAAGTCCCGCATGAGGCTCCCTGCTCAGTGGGCAGTCTGCTTCTCCCTCTACCTTCCCTCCTGCTCATGCTGTCTCTCTCAAATAAATAAACAAAATCTTAAAAAAAAAAACAAAAAAAAAACACCTGGTGAGACCCAAGTAAATCCTGTGTTTAAAAGCATTATAATTTCACTTTCCTCTACTTGATAATTAACTCTGGTTATATAAAATGTTACCTTTGGAAATAGCTGGCTGAAGGACATTTAGGAAATTTCTGAAATATTCCAGTGTTTGTGATTCTAAACTTATTTCAAATTTAAAACTGATGGTACTTATAACTTGGTTAAACATATCCAAATATATTGTTATACTATGAAATTAACATATTGCTTCATTTTGAAATACTTCAAGTATTCTATAATAACAAACTTGGAACTAAAGAAATTCTAAAGTTAATTATATAATGACACAGGCATAGAACACTTCTGCACTGTACATATTAAAATTTGATTCATGGTGAGAGTAACGGCCACTATTTAAAATTTATAAAATCAATGACAAGGCAATCAAATATAGCTTAAGTATCCTGTTCTGGATGCTTGTGCAGCGTGCTATCCGTTATGTTTAGATGTGACAGAATGCTCTCATTCATCATTTCCCCAAGGCTTCAAGGCTTCTTTCCTCTAAGTTGCCTGATATTTTGCTGAAGTCCACCACATCAAATGTGTTCCTAAGTTATTTCTGTATAGATTTCCTAGCAAATATATTACTTTAAGCCCTACTATATTGCCATAGGAAGTACTTGTCTAGTGTGAACTGACATCTATTGAGGTCTTACTTCCGGGCAAAGTTTTCCCCACAGTTACATTTCTGCCAACTGGAAATACTCATTATCTGTGATGATCACATCATAGGGTCTACTTCCCACTGAAGGCTTTCCTCATCTTTCACATTCATAGAATCTATTTCAATCTACACTTTTTAGATGTATAATGTCCTAAAACATTTTCATCAAGGACAATTGTGAGTTGTTTTGTAAATTTTTTCCTCAACATAAAATATGACACAATTGATTACTCAAGATGATACCATTCTTTGCACTGTTATTTTCATTACATACTATTATCTTGAGGGCCTACAACTGGCAACAGGTTATCCCAAAGTGACTAACTATGAATTCTCTTATGTTTAACAAGGATTGACAAGTGGGCAAAAGCTTTCCCACAATCACTGCATCCATAGGGCCTCTCTCCTGTATGTTTCCTTTGATGAACATTGAGCCCTGACTTTGTAGTGAAGGCTTTCCCACACTCGCTGCATTCATACGGTTTCTCTCCTGTGTGAATTCTCTGATGGGTAATGAGGTCATTTTTACGCAAAGAATATTTTCCACATTCAGGACACGCAAAGGAAGTTTTTCCTGTGTGAAATCTCTGATGTTGTACGAGGCAGGTTTTCTTCCTGAAAGCTTTATCACATTCATTGCATTTGTATGGTTTCTCCCTAGTGTGAGTTTGCTGATGTATACCCAGAGTACTCTTCATGGTGAAGCCCTTTCCACATTCATTACATATATACGGTTTCTCCCCAGTATGAGTTCGCAAATGGGCAATGAGCATGCTTTTCCCAGTTAAGCCTTTGCCACATTCGTTACATATATAGGGTTTCTCTCCTGTATGAGTGCGCCTATGTACATTGAGATGACTCTTCTCTGTGAAGCCTTTTCCACATTCATTGCATATATAGGGCTTCTCTCCTGTATGAGTTCGTTGATGTCCAATCAGCCGTATCTTTGCTGGAAAGCCTTTCCCACATTCACTGCATATATAAGGTTTCTCTCCTGTGTGAGTGCGTTGATGTACAATCAGACGGTTCTTCACGGTGAAGCCTTTCCCACAATCATTGCATATATATGGCTTCTCTGCAGTATGAGTTCGCTGGTGTACAATGAGATCACTCTTCATGGTAAACCCTTTTCCACATACGCTGCACACATAGGGCTTTTCTCCTGTATGCGTTCGCTGATGTCTGATGAGAGGACTCTTCAAGGTGAAGCCTTTTCCACACTCACTGCATGTGTAGGGTTTCTCTCCTGTATGAGATCGCTGATGTACGATGAGACAGTGCTTCACTGAAAAGCCTTTTCCACATTCACTGCACATATACAATTTCTGTTCTGTATGAGTTTGCTGATGTGTGATAAGACTGTTCTTCAAGGTGAAACCTTTCCCACATTCATTGCATATAAAAGGTTTCTCACCAGTATGAGTTCGCTGATGTGCAACAAGACGCCTCTTCTCGATGAAGCCTTTTCCACAGTCACAGCATATATAAGGTTTCTCTCCTGTATGAGTTTTCTGATGTGTAGTGAGACTGAACTTTGTAGAGAAGGCTTTCTCACATAGACTGCATGCATGGGGCTTCTCTCCTGTATGAGTTCGCTGATGATAAATAAGCTGACACTTCTTGATGAACACTTTCCCACATTCGTTACATGTATAAGGCTTCTGTCCCGTATGAGTTTTCTGGTGTAAAATGAACTGTGATTTCTTGAAGAATGTTTTGTCACATTCAGTACATTCGTGTTTCAGTCCTGTATGAGTTCTCTGATGTTCAGTTAGCCTGGATTTTCTAGAGAATGCCTTTCCACACAGACTGCATCCATGAGGTTTCTCTTGAGTATGAACTCTCTGATGATCAATGAGCTGAGACACCTTGACAAAGGCTTTCCCACAGTCACCACATACATGGGCTTTCTGCATGTTGTGAATTCTCTGCTGTTTAATGACCTGGGAATTACTGTTGATGGGTTTTACACTTACAGGAAATTTTATTACACTATAAAATTGTTCATGGTTAGTATGAAGACAGGATTTCACATCTTCATTAAACTCAGAGTGCTTTGAATTATAGTTTATACTCCTGCTTTCAAAACTTAAATTTGATTTTGAAGGCTTTTCACATAAGTCAAATATATCATACTTTTGCTTTAACAGGAAATGACTTTCACTCTGATTAAGAATATTTGCAAATGTATTATGTTCACACCATTGTTCCACACTCTTCTGATTGCTTCGATTTTCCAAGTGACGTTGCAGAGAATCATCAACGTTCCTGATTTCTAAGAGAGAAAAGAACAATGAATCACTCTGTAATCTCTCATAATCTTAGCTTGGAATAAAACTGTTTTAAAAATGCCTTCACATTGGGCACCTGGGTGGCTCAGTGGGTTAAAGCCTCTGCCTTCCACTTGGGTGTGATCCCAGGGTCCTGGAATTGAGCCCTGCATTGGGCTCTCTGCTCAGTGGGGAGCCTGCTTCCCTCTGTCTCTGCCTGCCTCTCTGCCTCCTTGTGATCTCTGTTAAATAAATAAATAAAATCTTTTTTTAAAAAATTAAAGAATAAAAAATAAATAAAAATGCCTTCACCTGGGGGTGCCTGGGTGGCTCAGACCATTAAGTGTCTGCCTTCGGCTCAGGTCATGATCTCAGGGTCCTGGGATTGAGCCCCACTTTGGGCTCCACACTCAGTGGGAAGTCTGCTTATCTCTCTTCCTCTGCCCCTCTCCCATTCAAGCTCATTCTCTCAAATAAATAAAATCTTTTTTAAAAATAAATGTTAAAAATAGAAATACCCTAGGGCACCTGGGTGGCTCAGTCGGTTAAGTGGTTGCTTTCGGCTCAGGTCATGATCCCAGGATCCTGGGATCGAGCCCTGCATCAGGCTCCCTGCTTGATGGGCAGCCTGCGTCTCTCTCTCCACCACTAGTGCTCTCTCACCTGCTCTCTCAAATAAATAAAATCTTAAAAAAAAAAAAATAGAACTACCCTATGATACAACAATTGAACTACTAGGTATTTACCCAAAGGATACAAAAATACAGATTTGAAGGGGCACATGCACCCTGATGTTTATAGCAGCATTATTAACAACAGCTAACATATGGAAAGAGCCCACATGTCCACCAACTGATGAATGGATAGAGAAGATGTGATATGCAGACATACACACAATGGAGTACTACGCAGCCAACAAAAAGAATGAAATCTTGCCTTTTGCAATGAAATGGATGAAGCTACAGTGTATTACGCTAAGTGAAATAATTCAGTCAGAAAAACAAGTATCATAAAATTTCACTCATATGTGGAATTTTTTTTTTTTAAAGATTTTATTTATTCATTTGACAGAAATCACAAGTAGATGGAGAGGCAGGCAGAGAGAGAGAGAGGGAAGCAGGCTCCCTGCTGAGCAGAGAGCCCGATGCGGGACTCGATCCCAGGACCCTGGGATCACGACCTGAGCCGAAGGCAGCGGCTTAACCCACTGAGCCACCCAGGCGCCCTCATATGTGGAATTTAAGAAACAAATGAACATACAGGAAGATACATGGAACATATAGGAAGGAAAAAAAAAGAGAAGCAAACCATAAGCCTCTTAACTACAGAGAACAAACTGAGGGTTTCTGGAGGGAGGGAGGTGGGGGATGGCCTAAATGGGATGGGTACTAAGGAGGACACTTGTGATGGGCACTGGGTGTTGTATGTAAGTGATGAATCACTGAATTCTACTCCTGAAACCAATATTAAACTATATGTTAACTAACTAGAATTTAAATAAAAATTTGGGGAAAAAAGATGAAGAAGATATGGTATACGCATACAATGGAATATTGCTAAACCATAAAAAAGAAGGAAATCTTGCCATTTGCAACAAAATGAATGGATCTAGAGGATACAATACTAAGTGAAATATGTCAGCCAGAGAAAGACAAACACCTTATGATTTTACCCATATGTGGAATTTAAGGAAAAAAACAAGTGAACAAAGCGGTAAGAGACAAACAAAAAAGCAGACTCTTAGAAGAAACTGATAATTGCCAGAAAGAAGGTGGATAGGAGGATGGGTTAAATAGATAAGGGAGTTAAGAGCAACTTATCTTGATGAGCAGAGAAATACATAGAATTGTTGAATCACTATATTGTGTACCCAAAATGAACATAACACTGTATGTTAATTACACTTCAATAGGAAAAAAAAAAGAATCAGAGTCAAGGTCTTAAAAAATTAGGGGATATTCCATTTTGCCATCACTTTAGAAACTGGAAAGTAATAATAAATGGCCACAGCCAGTGTCAGTGATTGACTGGATTACCCAAAAAAAAAAAAAAGTGAAAACAAAAGCTTTAGGAAAATAAACGCAGTGATAGTATCTAGTAACTAAAGAAAAATATGAAATTAGCAAAACCATGAAGGAAATTACTTGAAGCAGACTTAAGTTATGACCTGGTTTGGGTTGGAAATAATGTAGCATGTTAAAAAAGATATTTTCTTGTTAATCAAATGACCTTTAAGAAGGGAGCTCAGGGGCACCTGGATGGCTCCGTCAGTTAACCATCCAACTCTTGATGTTTGCTCAGGTCATGATCTCAGGTTGTGATATTAAGCCTTGTGTCAGGCTGTGGAGCCTACTTAAAATTCTCTCTCTACCCCACTCCCCTTCAAAAACGAAGAAACCTCAGCAAGTAGAAAACATGCCAGGATAGGGAGAAATTTAAAATGTGTAGCTGTGTTGAGCTGAAAAAGAACCTAAATTTTTTAAAAAGATGGAGAGAAGATGATTCCTGTTCTCACACACAAAACGTGAAGTCATAGGCTGCTACCACGAAGAAGATAAAATACATCGAAAGAAAGCAGACTGTATTAAGAGAGAAGCCAATTAGGATGTATGAGAGAAAGGAAAGAGATTAATTCATGGGAATAGAGGAAGCTTTTCAGAGTTATGAGAACTGAGAAGAAAATGAAAACAGAAGTAGGGAGAGAGAACCTCCAGGGTTCTGGTGGGAAAGTGGGGGAGGGGAGCCACGGAACAACATAAGTGCACAGAAAAACCAGGTTATCATGGAGACAAAGCATCCAAGGTGGGGTTAGATATTATGGAAGGAAATTATTATTTCCTAGTAAGGCAGGTAAGGAAAGTAGTAAGAAGAAAGTAATGAACTTAAAGTTGTTTTCTTCCAGAGAGGCCTGGAAAGTGGAATTTCATTGCAGGAGGGGTGGTAACACAAGCAACAACACTGTGACAGTGGGTGAAGATGAGGAAGATTAGAAAATCCTAGGAGGGAGAGCCTGGCTCAGTCACTGGAGCATGCGACTCTTGATCTCAGTGTTACAAGTTCAAGGCCCATGCTGGGTGTTTAAAATACCCATGCTGGATATTGAAAAACAAAAATCCTTAAAAAAAAACTCAAAAAGGGGAGCCTGGGTTGATCAGTAGGTTGAGCATCCGACTCTTGATTTTGGCTCAGGTCATGATCTTAGGTTGTGGGATCGAAACCTGAGTTAAGATCCTGTTTTCAGCAGGGAGTGTGCTTGACAATTCTCTCTGCCTCTGCCTCTTCCTGCTCATGCACACTTTCTCTCTAAAAATAAAGAAATAAATCTTTCTAAAAAATAATAAGAGGAACGCCTGGGTGGCTCAGTGGGTTAAGACTCTGCCTTTGGCTTGGGTCATGATCTCAGGGTCCTGGTATCAAGCCCTGCATTGGGCTCTCTGCTCGGCAGGGAGCCTGCTTCCCCCTCTCTCTCTTCCTGCCTCTCTGCCTACGCGTGATCTCTCTCTCTGTCAAATAAATAAACAAAATCTTTTAAAAAAATAAATAAATAAACAGGGATCCAAACTCAAAAGAAAAAAAAAGAGCATATTTTCCTCTAAACTTGAACAATGCTAAAGAATTCTCATATGAGAAGAGACATACAGTGACGGCTGCTGATGTTTCCTGACACAGTCACAGTCCTGATGCCTTCTCTGAATGACCTAACATTACTGAGCAGCCCACCTTGCCAGTTCTCACTCACCTGGGCAGATCTGACTGTGCATTTCATCTTCTCTTGTCCAAAATTCTCCTCGCTCCAACTTGGAGAGTGCATCTGGTTTGCTGGCGTGATACCCTGTTCGTGAGAAAAGACAGAAGACTCAGGGGACTGGGGTACATCAAGAAGGGATAATGTTATATTTTAGGAACTAAACAGGTTTCATATCTGTAACATCAAGGCTTTTCTCTCAGAAGATGGGACATTATACACTCTTGTCTAAGGCAAGAGAAGGATCTGAGGATCTCCCATCTCAGAGTATTAAAGAGTTAAGTAGCTGAAAAAGAAAGAGCCACTGGCAGAGCGCCTGTGAGTCTCACAGGGGAGCTGTCCTCACCCACTGACACCAGGTTCCTATAATTTTCCAACATCATGTCCCGGTACAGGTCCTTCTGAGCAGGGGCCAGGAGCTGCCACTCCTCCCAGGTGAAGTCCACAGCCACATCATCAAAAGTCAGGAATTCCTGTTATAACACAGATATGTTTAATTAAGTGATATTCTTGTGGTGATATGGAAAAAACAGATAAAGGAAGTTATTCTGCTCATTTCACTATATAGGAAATGGTGGTTTTTATTCTTTAATACATTGTGATAGAAAAAATCTTGTATATTATGTCATGTACAATCTTCTTTCATTCAATGAACTTGAAAATTTAAGGAAATTTCTATAGTATGTATCACAAAATCCTCTTGCTAGTGTAGGAATCTATAATCTATATATATTTGAGAGCCTCTTTGCCAATACTGAACTACATAACACTTATAAGCAGACAAATAGTACAGATTTCTAAATGCACCATAAGCATTCGAGCTAACACCAAAACCAGCAATGAAGAGACTGCAGATAAGACAATACATACTTATTTCAGTGGTTAATAAACAAAAGAAACTGTATAAAACATGTACAAAGCAAAAGGATTAACAGATGACTAAGCAAAATTTTTTTTGAAAAACTATAAAGAACATATTTATGGACACATATGTAAAAAGACAAACATATATGTATGTGTGCATATCATTAGGCAGGGTTAATACCGGAACAGATACAATGAAGAAACAGCTGTAGGAAACATATTTTTACATTTATAAGTAGTAGGGGCAGTTAAGGACCTCACCGACAACAATACCTCTCTGAAAAACCATCAGAGACCCATGTCAACTTCAGACCTACCTGCCATGAAATATTAACATCCCTCAAGGAACCAGTCTGTTTTCTCCTCACACTTGATGCCTGTGATACTGTGATATAAGAAGTTTGTATTTCGTATTCATCTCTGGTTCTTTGCACAAGGTCTCCTAAAGCCCTGGAATTTCCTAAGTGGTTGAGGTGGGAAGGGCATCTTGCATTACGTATAATAAGCTCCTTTCAACCATACCTGAATATATATTAATGAGGTAACACTAGTGGGACCCTAGATACCCTAAGGATATGGCTGGTTGCTAGGGAAACCAACCTACTGATTACAGGGCTGGAACTTTCAGCCCCACCCCAGCTGTCCAGGGAGGGAGAGGGACTGGAGATTGAGATAATCATTAATGGCCAGTGATTTAATCAATTGCCCCTAAATGATGAAACCTCCATAAAAAAACCAACATTCCAAGGGACACTTGGGTGGCTCAGTGGGCTAGGCATCTGACTTTGGCTCAGATCATGATCTCAGGGTTCTGGTATGAGCCCCGCATCGGGTCCACTCAGTGGGGAGTCTGTTTTTCCCTCTCCCTCTGTACCCCCTACCTTGTGTACATATGCACATGCTCTCTCTCTCTCAAATAAATATTTAAAAACAACAACAACAACAACAACAACAACACTGACTCATACTACACTACAGGGCTCAGAGAAGTTCCAGGTTGGTGAGCATATAAAGGTGCTGGGAGGGTGGCTTATTTCAAGAAGGCGTGGAAGGTCCTTGCTCCTTCTCCCATACTTTGCTCTGGGCTTCTCTTCCATTTGCCTGTTTCAACCTTCTATCCTTTATAATAAATTGGTAAATGTGAGGTAAAGTATTTTCCTGAATTATGTGAGTCACTGTAGTGAATTATCAAAACCAACAAAGGGATTGTGGGAACGGCCTATTTGTAGTCAAGTCAGAAGTACGAGTACTCTGGGCACCAAATTCTTGGCATCTGACATGAGGGCACACTTGTGGAGTAGGACAGGAAATCCATGCAGTCAGTGTCAAAATTGAATCAAACTGTAGACAGGTGGTATCTGGAGAGTTGGAGAACTGGTCATTTGTGCACAAAAACACATGTTTGGTGTCAGAAGTGTTGGCAATAGACATATGACAGTAATGCCTACCATGTAACTTACCAAGATTCTCTTGTGATGATTGTCAGAGATATTTGCAGCAAACTGACAGCTCATGTGATCTATAGGGTCTTACACAGTCACATTTATTCATTCCAACATGAATCACAAAGTATGAATCCTATGAAAAATAGGTTCCTGATCCTACTTTGCCCAGTTTTCTCCAGATCCTGCTATTCTCAATTTAAACTTTTCTTTTTAATTGCACTGATCTTTTTTTTAGTCAATTTCTACAAATCCATTAGGAAATAAAGGAAAGAATAAAAGAGCTCAAAAGTCACCTGGGCCTGGATCATCATCTTTTGATTTGGGGAAATGGCTGCTAGCTCGGATCCTCTGTCTTTAGCTCTTCCAGATCAGCTCTAAATTTCTGTTCAAAAATCTCAGTCTCCAGTCAATGGTTTCCCCAGAAATTATGTCATCTAAGTCTTGGAGTCTTCTCCTCCTTTTTCCCTTGATTTGTCTAGTTCCTGGAGAGCCAGCACCTAGAGGTTGAAAAACAAATTACTCTGAGTGGCACATTCTCTTTAGGCCCAGATGTTGTCACTGTTGCTGTGTATTCGCCTTATACCAAGGCCCCAAAAGATCTGTCTTTTTATTAAGCACTCTGGGCCAAGAAAACATAAAATTCAGAATGTTTGGGAAGCACCTTTCTTCTGTAGAGTGGAAGCACTACGACTATCAGAGGGAATGTGGGACAGAGACCCAAAAGAGTGTGATACCCAGTGGCAGAGAACTCCTTAGGTGGATTCATTTTAATACAGACAGTTAAGGTGTACACATTTTAATTTTTAAATTAATTTATTTATTTACTTATAGAAAAAGAGGGAGCAACTGTGAGCACAAGAGGGGCAGAGGGAGAGGGAGAGAGAGAATCCCAAGCAGGATCCATGCACAGAACCGAACCCAACAGAGGACTCAGTCTCATTAACCCTGAGATCACAACCTGAGCCAAAACCAAGAGTTGGATGCTTAACCAACTGAGCCACCCAGGCGCCCCATTATCTTTTAAATCAGGCATGTCCATCCCCCTCTTCAAAAGTCTTCTTACATCCCAGGCTGCATACATTTTGATTTTGAGAACATCGTGGTAAGCAAATATTAAGCAGGGTCTTATTTAATTTCTCATTACCATCCACTTCTTGATACTTTGTAGAGAATTATAAGTATAAACCTATATAGGATGGTCAGCAAAAATATTCTTTAGAAATAGAACTGAAATAAAGACATTTTCAGGCAAAAGCAGAGAGAATTGTTCATCAGAAAACTTGTGTCACAGCAAACATGAATGTTCTTCAAGCAAAAGGAAAGGATCCACCAACATAAGCAGAGGAGCAAGCGGTCAAGAGAAACAAAACTGGTAAGAGTTTAAGTCTAACTTAGTACCACATGGGGATGCCTGGGTGGCTCAGTCGGTTGACTGCCTTTGGCTCAGGTCTCGATCCCGGGATCAAGTCCTGCAGGGGGGGGGGGGCGGGTTCCTTGTTCAGCGGGAAGCTTGCTTCTCCCTCTGCCTGCCACTGCCCCTGCTTTTGCTCTATCTATCTCGGTCTCTGACAAATAAATAAGTAAAATCTTTTTTTAAAAAAAGGCCAGGGACGCCTGGGTGGCTCAGTTGGTTGGACGACTGCCTTCGGCTTAGGTCATGATCCTGGAGTCCTGGGATCGAGTCCCACATCGGGCTCCCAGCTCCATGGAGAGTCTGCTTCTCTCTCTGACCTTCTCCTCGTTCATGCTCTCTCTCACTGTCTCTCTCTCAAGTAAATAAATAAAATCTTTAAAAAAAAATTTAAAAAGGCCAATTATAAATATTCACCTAATATGTCTATATACCTCTTTAGTCAGATGACTGGTTACAACATTTAAATAGAAAAAGTATATATCATCATTTTTTAAAAATTTTTAAGGATTTTATTTATTTATTTGTCAGAGAGAGAGTGCCAGCACAAGCAGGGGGAGCAGCAGGCAGCAGTCAGAGGGAGAAGTAGGCTCTTCGCTGAGCAAGGAGCCTGATGCTGGACTTGATCACTGGGATCATGACTTGAGCTGAACGCAGACGCTTAACCAACTAAGCCACCCAGCTGTCCTTTTACCATCATAAACCACACAGAGGTCAAGGTCAGAGTTAAAGAACAGGACATTTCATGGGAATAATCTAACATTCAATTTAACATTCAAAGTATTGCTAGTAAACTAAAAATCTATTAAGAATTTCTGAAAAGGAAATACTGGCAATAGTGTAGTATTTGATAGGACATTTAGTTTCTTCATTATAGATTCCATAAGAGCACTTACGTTTTAAATCAGAAAATTATCAGCATTCTATAATTAAAATTGTGTTGCTAGATCATTAACGTAAGCTCATAGCTTTAAAAGTTTTCATATTTCCTGTACCCCTGAAGCAAATAACACATTTTATGTTAATACAAAAAATAAAAAATAAATAAATAAAATAACGAGGAAAAAAAGTTTTCATACTTAAAAGAATAAAGACAGAGCAACAAGGGGGAGGCAGGGAGAGAGCAAATTAAATTTTACAAAGCACAAAACCATAAATATGGGGAAATCATCAGCCTTCTTATTCAAATATACTAGATTCCTGCCATCACAGATCACCATTTTAGGTATTTTACTTCACTGCATCTTCAAAACAACCCCTGAGGGAGATTTTGACTTCTTTTTGCTATCAGGGAAGCAGACATAGGTCACATCAATCACACAGTGGACTGAAAAATCAGATTCATTTCAGGAGTGCCTGGGTGGTTCAGTCAGTTAAGTGTCTGTCTTCAGTTCAGGTCATGATCCTGGAGTTCTGGAATTGAGCCTCTTGTCAGGCTCCCAGCTCAGTGGGGAGTCTGCTTCTCCCTCTCTTTTTGTCCCCACTCCCAGCTTGTGCTCTCTCTCACCGTCTCTCTCAAATAAATGAATAAAATCTTTAAAAAATTAATAAAAACAAGATTCATTCATTCCAAAATGCACTTTCATTCCACTTCATAGCAGGTCAAGACTATCTGTAAATAAGAAATCTGTCCATTAAGTAAACAAAGGAAACAAGTAAAAAGCTATTAGAACTCTATTAGTCATGTAATTCCAGAGGCATTTAGAGTAATCATACAGGACGGCAGCTGTCTTTAGAATGCACCGAAACCAACAGAAGGCTGACTCACGATGTGTCCCGGTGGCTCAGGCGGTTAGGCTTCTAACTCTTGATTTTAGCTCAGGTCATGATCTCAGGGTTGTGAGATGGAACCAGTCTCAGGCTCTGTGCTGGTCATAGAGCCTGCGTGGAATTCTCTCTCTCTCCCTCCACCTCTCCCTACCTATAACAAAAAAGACTGCTTCATGAACTGGAGTTCTGGAATTGAGGATGGACAGAGAGTTAGATAACTGGTAGAGCTAGTCTAGTAGGACATTAATGGTAGAATCTAGGTGGTAGGTGTATGGATGGATACTTTAACATTCTTCTGATATTTCTGTATGTTTGAAAATTTTCCGTGCTAAAATATTAGGTGGAGAGAAAGATACTGCAATAAGAATTTAGTAGCATGGCTAAGTAGCAAGTAGATATTTAAAGTTAATTGATCTTTTATATTCTAGAAAATTATAAGGAAAAGGGAGTCAGATAGGAATAACACGCTTACAACTGCGATTAAAAAAAAAAAAAAGTCCACATTGGAGATGAAAGGCAGGGGAACAAATCCATGAGTAAATGCATAATCGTGAAATGTCCCCAAAATGATACCTAAACATTTCAAACATTGCACCTTTATACAAATATACGCAAACACTGACTACAAATCCTGCATTAAATTAATCCTGCATTAAAATCATTTGTAAATGTTTATTACATGAAATAAGGGAACAGAGAAAATCATTTTACCCCTTACATAATTTATCTGGATTATCAATATTAAGCACATAACATGGAAGCCTCAAACTGGAATGTACTAAAATTTAGACAAGGGTTATCCCTTGGGAATACAACTTAATGACAAGAGATGTTATTTTGCTTGTGTCAGACGGAGTCTGAAAAGAAATATCCCAGAGGAATGTGCAGAAATCTTGCAGGACAAAGGAGAAAAGGCTGCATCTTAAACAGGAAACCGCTATGAGGTACGCGGCATCATTCATCTCGCCAGAAACTTTGAAGTTCGACAGTAAGGGATGATGTTGGGGGCCAAAACTAGAGCTTAAGACCTGGGGCTACGGGGCAGAAGGGGGAGGCAAAGGCATCTCGCGTCAGTGGCAGCAGCCAAGCCCCAGGCCTCCAGGCGCAGCCCATTCTCCAGCAGCGGCGCGGACGCTCGGGGCAGCATCCCCGAACCCCGTGAACCCCACAGATCCCTGCACGTGAACCCCGAAACAGGCTTCATCTTCGAGCCCCGAACCAAATGCGCACCACATGCAGCCGTCCCGGACAGTCACCACCCTCCGGCTAGCCATCTCCGAGCCCCAGAGAGTAAACGGCCCCCAGATGGGCCCTCGGCCCCAGGTCGCTTTTCCCCAGAGATCTTCAACCACGAGCCGCGAGAGCGACTCCGGACTGGGGCGAGGGGCGCCACAAGCGCACACGACACACAGCGGTACACCCACCCACGCCCTCCTCCAGCTGGAATCCCCGCTGCGTCATCCCAGGCGGACGCCGACCGCCACTCCACAGCCATCGCCCACGAACAGCCCCAGACACTGACTTGATTTTCGCCACACACCACCACGACCGGCCGGCGCCTGAACTTACTTCGCCGAACTTCGCCCGCGTGGCTCGGCACTGCCGGACGGTGGCCAACACGGGTCTGAGGCATTTGTTAGAGAAAACGCAACTGGATCCCGGCTTTTCCGCTGCGGCAACATGGCCGCGCCCGGGCCGTCCCCCCCCCCCATGGGAGCGGCCATCTTAGATCACGGTCGTACGGGCCGCCGAGGGGCCCCTTCAGTGCCCGCGAGCAGAGACCGTTGGGAAAGTGGAAGCGCACTGGTGTCTCTAGGCTGAAGCTTAAACCGGGCAAAAACGGCGCGGCGGAAATCCCTTTCAGTGAGCCGACCGGAAAATTAAACTTAGCTGGCTCGTTGGCACTACCCCGTTAAAAGAAAGTGGAGGTATCTGTCCAGCACAGAACTCACTTGGGGAACCCATCTACGGAAGCCTCCACCGAGTTTCTAGCAAAAATGGGTTTGAAGAGACTTTTGTACAAAGCAGAAGTTCAGGGCGCACAGGGATGGTGGCCACTGGGAAATAAAAGCGTCGGAACGAGCCAGTTAGGCTTGGGGGCAAGTAATGGGGGGAAAAGGCCACGGCAAGTCTTAAAAGGTCAGTGCCCCGGGCGAAAGCTAACCCGAGGACGCAGGCGGATCTTTCCGTGGGTCCAGAGAGGAAGACAGGCTTTGAGGACCAAAGGCCAGAAATAGGGAAGATTGGAGGGAAAGGCCTATGCATGTGAAATTGCCAACTATATTCCAGTTTAATGTATCAACCCATTCCACCATCCATGTATGAGAGCCACTCTCCACGTCCTATTATAAGAGGAATAGGAAAAAGACCAACTAATTTTTTAAATAGCTCAATAACAAGCCGCTTATTTTTAAAAATTGCAAATATCCGATTTTTTTAAAGTGCATCTAATATTCAAATAAGTGCAAAATGAACAGGAAGCAAAAATATGTTAAGCCTTAATATTCATAAAGGCTGAACGATGAATAACATTCAGAGTGGGGAGGCCATGCAATAAAGACACTCTTGTGCTAAGTCTTATTTTTCTCATCTGCATAGGTAAATTGTCCACCACACATGGCTTTGAGTGAACTGAGATGTTACTATCTTGCTTATCATAGTTGGAAGTTTAAAATGCACGTTTAATATTAGGTATTTGATGTGTTTAGTCAGGATTCAGACGAGCATATCAACCAATAAAATGTTTCTGGAGTACAATCCTGCAATTATCCAACTTAAAACTTTTCATTTCTTTGAGCCAGCAATTAATTTCAGGGATTCAGTAGAAATTTATTTTTTTGAGAAAATGTACAAGATTATGGCACCAATTTTAAGGAAATAACAAATACAAATTTGTTATGCAAATATACTTCTCTTCCATCTCTATATGCACTTTGGGATAGCATTCCTTCCTAGTGACTCTGACCAGTGTTTCCAATAGGACAAATAACAGGATAGAACTAGACTTGCTCCGTGAGGTATAGTCTGTCTATCTCCTGGAGCTCTTCTAACACATTAGAATAGAGCCCAGGCTAGCCTGTTGCAGCATGAGAGGCTGTGAAAGACCCCATCAATTCCATCGGAGGCTTAGAGGTATTTAAAAAAAAAAAAAAAAAGCCATCTCATTCATACAGGCTCTGTCCAAACAGCCCTACGAGACAATCCAACCCTAGACCCACACAAAAGAATTAGTAAATGTTTGTCTTTAGACATTAACTTTTAGGAAAGTAATTTTGTAATGCAAAAATAACTAATACCAATATGAATGTGCCTCAGTAGGTAATTCGTTAAATAAATCATAAATGAACATGCAGACATAGAAAGAATGAAGGACACGGTAAGTTTGGTGCAGCCACTATGGAAAACAGTATGGAGTTTCCTCAAAAAATTAAAAATAAAACCACCATATGATTCAATAATTCTGCTTGAACGTACCCAAAGGAAATGAAATCACTATCTCAAAAAGACAGTTGTTCTCCCATGCTCATTGCAGCATTATTTACAATACCCATGGCATCAAAAAACTGTGTCCTATACAAATGAATGGGGCTTGATCCCATGACCCATGAGATCATGATCTGAGCCAAACCAAGAGTCAGATGCTTAACTGACAGCCATCTGGGTCCCCAGAAGAAGACTTTCTTTATAATATTTTCTTTTTCCTAACTTACTTTAAGAAGATAGTATATAACACATATACAAACTATGCGTTAATGGACTGTTCATGTTAGCGGTAAGGCTTCCAGTCAACAGCAGGCTATTAGTAGTTACCTTAAGTGCACTAAACAAGTATTTCACACACCACCTGTGAGAATATAAAACAGCACAGCCGCACTGGAAGAGAGTAGTTTCTTTTAAAGCTATACACAACTTACCATACATCCCAACAATCATACACCTGAATTTATTGTAGCGAAACGAAAATTTATGCTCACACAAAACCGTGTATGCGGATTTCATACCATCTTTACAACAGCTGAAACCAGGAGATCTCTTCCAAGAATGAAGTGAAAAACAAACTGGTCATCTAGTATGTTTATTACTCACTAATAAAAATAAAACAACCATCCATTAACTCATGTAAGTCTTCAGAGCAATTTGCCAAATGACAAAAACATGAAAAGTTTACATATGTTCTACTAATAAAAAATTATAAATTTGTATATAGTCAATAATGTAATAATTTTTATGAAAAATATAAAATTATGTCAATAAATATAACATATAAAATATTTTAAATCCAGTTGTAAAAATGATTTTTGTAACAAAATTATACAACTATCTTGATGGAGAACAGAAGTGGTTGTGAGAGGTAGGTATGGATAAAGGGTATAAGCATAAAAAGGCTCAATAGGGGCGCCTGAGTGGCTCAGTGGGTTAAGCCGCTGCCTTCGGCTCAGGTCATGATCTCGGGGTCCTGGGATCGAGTCCCGCATCGGGCTCTCTGCTCAGCAGGGAGCCTGCTTCCTCCTCTCTCTCTGCCTGCCTCTCTGCCTACTTGTGATCTCTCTCTGTCAAATAAAAAAATAAAATCTTTAAAAAAAAAAAAAAAAAAGCTCAATAAGGGAATCTGTATTGGTTATAGTTTTACATGATGGTTGTGGTAGTAGTACATGAATCTGTGTATGTAATAAAACTTCTTAGAATTAAAACATTAAAAAAAAAAAACGTGAAAATCTAATGAAATCCAAAAAAGGTTAAGGGCTTAGCTAACAGTATACTACCAAGTCATTTTCCTGGATTCAATAACAAGACGTGGCTTAAGTAAATGTTTTTACTGGGAGACGTGAGGTAAAGGATACTAGGGAACTCTCTGGACTATTTTGCAAATTCTTATAAGTTAAAATGATTTCAAATTAAACATTTTACAAAAATAACTCGGAAGGTGGTTTTATAAAATATTTGGTCATATTTATAAACTCAGTTAAGCAAGTACAAATACTTGTTATTTTATAAATGTAAAACATTATTTCCTTTTAAACTACTTCAATTTGCTATATTTACAATTAAGTTTAGAGCCCAAGAGAGGTAAAAACAAATCATATAATACAGGATAGTCCTAAAATACTCCCTAGGACACTCTGCATTATATATAACAATAAATATTCATCAGTAATGAGGAAAGCAGATGACTTTTTGAAACTATGAAATTAAGGCCACCAAAAAAGGGTTTCAAAGTATCATCTGAAAATGTACATCAGATGAATTATCTGATGTATAATGAGGTCAGACTTGACATTTAAAACATTTAAAAAGTCAGACTTAACATTTAAAACATTTAAAAGCATTCCGACATTTATCACTTTCATAGGACGTCATTCCTTCATGAGTTCTGGTATTTGACTAGAGGTGCTCCACATTTAGCATGCTCATGAAGTTTTCATTTCTATATGATCTCCTGACAAAATGAAGCCAACTGTGTCACTGATATCCTGCCATATATATACTGTCCTCCAGTGTGGACTCTGACCCTCAGTGAGGTCTTCTTTCTGGGTGAAAGCTTTCCCATGATTATCATACAATTTTTTTAAATTGTATTTCTATGAACAATAAGCTCACTGATGCTTTATGATGATCCCTGATAATAAAATCTACCTTCCCCCTGAAGGCCCTCCTATTCTCTGCCTACACATAATTTGCCTCAGTGTATACTTTTCAGAATATAATGAAGCTAAAAGTTTTGCCCAAGGTATCGTCACATTGAATGTATCAGAGTTTTCTCAACATGTTTTCACTGACAGAAAATATGAGGTAAGGATCATTGAAGGCACAACAAATTCACCGTAGCCACCAGATTTACCTCCTGGACAAGTTCTTTAATCTCCTCAGGGCACATATCTAAAAACTGGCAGTACCATGGTTACATTCCAATCTGCTGGAAACACTGATGTTTAATGAAGTCTTGGTTGCCAAAGAAGGCATTTTCATAGTCATCACATTCATAGGGCTTCAGGAGTTCACTCATAAGTAATGAGCTGTGATTCTGTGTTAAAAGGATTTCCAACTTGACTGAATCTACCCATTTCTCTTGTGTGCATTTTCTTATGTTTAACAAGGTTTGACAAGTGGGAGAAGGCTTTCTCACAATCGCTGCATCCATAGGGTCTCTCTCCTGTATGAGTTCTTTGATGGACGTTAAGTACTGACTTTGTGGTGAAGGCTTTTCCACATTCACGGCACTCATAGGGTTTCTCTCCTGTGTGAATTCTCTGATGGGTAATGAGACCGTATTTGTGAGAATAGGATTTTCCACACTCAGTACACACAAAGGGAGTCTTTCCAGTATGACACCGCTCATGTTGTATGAGGCATATCTTCTGGCTGAAGGCTTTCCCACACTCACTGCATTCGTAGGGTTTCTCTCCCGTGTGAGTCCGCTGATGTATAATGAGGGTGCGCTTTGTAGTGAAGCCTTTTCCACATTCATTACATAAGTAAGATTTCTCTCCTGTGTGAGTTCGCTGATGTATAATGAGGGTGCGCTTGGTGGTGAAGCCTTTTCCACATTCGCCACACATGTAAGATTTTTCCCCAGTATGAGATCGCTGATGTACGATGAGGTTACTCTTCACTGTGAAACCTTTTCCACATTCATTGCATATATAAGGTTTCTCTCCAGTATGAGTTCGCTGATGGACAACAAGATAGCGCTTCATGGTGAAGCCTTTTCCACATTCAGTACATATATAGGGTTTCTCCCCCGTATGAGTTCGCTGATGCACGATGAGATTGCTCTTCACCGTGAAGCCTTTTCCACATTCACTGCATACATAAGGTTTCTCTCCACTATGAGTTCGCTGATGTGCAATCAGATAGCGCTTCATGGTGAAGCCTTTTCTACACTCACTGCATGTGTAAGCTTTCTCTGCCGTTTGGGTTTGCTGAGGCAAAGTGAGACTGCTCTTCCCGTTAGAGCCTTTTCTGTATTCACTGATGATACAGACTTTGTCTTGTGTATGAGTTTTTGGATGTTTAGCAAACATGACATTTCTGAAGACGAGTTTTCCACGTGGATCACACCCATTGGGTTTCTCTCCTCTACGACTGCTCTCATGGTAAATGAGGGGAGACGTCCTGTTGCAGGCTTTCCCACCTTCGATGCATGTGTGGGGTTTCTCTATTCTAGGAGTCCTCTGATGCTTAAAGTCTTGGAATTCAGTGCTGCTATGTTTTGTGCTTTCGGGGAATTCAATTCCAGAATACAAATGTTCATGATTAGCGGGCAGAAAAGGTTCCTTTTCTCCATTAAACTCAACAGCCTTCCTTATTTCACATCTTCTCTTCTCGTTCACTAAACTTAAACTCGAGTTCAAAGCTTTTCTACATAAGTCAAACATGTGATTTTGCTTTATGGCAAAATGTATTTTGCTCGGATGAACAGTATGTCTAAATGCACTCTGCTCCCCGTACTGTTGTGCGCTCTTCAGAAACCTCCGGCTTTGAGAGAGCTCTGGCAGGTGACTATCAAACTCCCCGAATCCTAGGAAAACAAGACAGTAACAAATTCTCATGAGGACAGTATGGAATAAAAGTGTTTTAAAGATGCTGTGGTGGGGGTGGCTCTTTATTGTTGACGATTTTAAAAGAAAATTATAAAGATTAAGACGAAATAAATATCAGATCCAAGAAGAGATAAGGAGCATATTCAGAGCTAAATGCCCACAAAAGATAAAGAGTTCTCATCTGGGGAAAGGAATATGTGGGGGAGCTGATTAGGTATCCTCAGACACCTGTGACACCTTGTGTTAAAGACTAGAAGATCACTTCACCACTCCCCTTCACGGTACTCACTCACCTAGATGGGTTCTATCCCGGATTTCATCCTTTGTTATCGATGGTTCACCTCTGGTTTCCAGCTTGGACAATGCATGTGGTTTGGTAGCCTGACCCCCTGTTCGTGAGAAATGACAAAAGACTTAGATGCAGTGACTTGGGGTAAAGTAGGTTGAGACGAGAAAACATTACATTTTATAGACAAAACAATTTCTCATATGCAAAGTAAAAGCTCTCTTTCAGGATAGAAAAGATTATACTCCTCTGTTTAGGGTCAAGAGAGGGGACTCTTCTGAAGACCGTAATGACTGCAAAGCTACTTTTTTTTTTTTTTAAAGATTTTATTTATTTATTTGACAGAGAGAGATCACAAGTAGGCAGAGAGGCAGGCAGAGAGAGGAGGAAGCAGGCTTCCCTGCTGAGCAGAGAGCCCGATGCGGGACTCAATCCCAGAACCCTGAGATCATGACCTGAGCCGAAGGCAGCGGCTTAACCCACTGAGCCACCCAGGCGCCCATGACTGCAAAGCTATCTTTGAGGGATAGAGGAAAAGCCAGTGACTGAGCACATCTAAATGACACAGAAAGCTGTCCTCACCCACTGACAACAGGTTGCTGTAGTTCTCCAACATCACGTCCCGATACAGGTCCTTCTGAGCGGGGCCCAGGAGCTGCCACTCCTCCCAGGTGAAGTCCACGGCCACATCCTCCAGTGTCAGTGATTCCTGTAATAACACGCTCCTATTTAATATGATGTGAATTACTTTTGCTAATATGGAAGAAGCATGAGGAAGGCTATTCTAATCACCATATAGCCTCAACTATATATGTTTTTTTCTTTTTAGGGCACCTGGGTGGCTCAGTGGGTTAAGCCGCTGCCTTCGGCTCAGGTCATGATCTCAGGGTCCTGGGATCAAGTCCCGCATCGGGGCTCTCTGCTCAGCAGAGAGCCTGCTTCCCCCTCTCTCTCTGCCTATCTCTCGGCCGACTTGTGATCTCTCTCTGTCAAATAAATATATAAAATCTTTAAAAAAAAAAAAAGAAAAGAAAAGAAAAAGAAAGAAAAGAAATTTCAGGAGACCCAAGTGGCATAAAATCTTGAATCCCCCAAGAAACTGGCCTGCCTTCCCCACAGAGTCAGTGCACATCATGCAGCTTTTCATGTCTCTCTGGTTATGATGTCTCTTAGAGATATCAGACTCAAAGTGACTGCTACCGTAACCCACAGGATGCACCAGTCACACCCGTGTTCTAACAGTAGTCCTTCAGAATGACCCCTGTGAGTAAAACATTCCTGATTTCACTTTGCCCTGCCTTTGAATTTAGAGTCTAAGTTAATTTCTCCCCAGAATCCAATAATCCCAATTTATACTAAAAGGCTGAACTGATTTTTCTCAGGTCACCAGAAACCTGTGAAAAACATACGAAAAACGTAACAAACGAAAATCACCTGGGCCTTCGTCATTTTCTTCTGTGCTCACTAAACAGTAACATGGATTCTTCTGTCTTTCATCTCTCCTGCATCTGCCACGAAGTTCTTAAGAGTCAGAAAGCTCGGTGTCTGCTTGAAGTTGTCTCTAGGAGCAATGATATCCAAGTCTAAGCACCTCTTCTTTCTTCCTTCATTCCTTCACTTGATCACTCTTGCTCTTGGGGACCTGAGACCTGTGGCTGAAGAACAAACTGACTTTGAGTGTCCATTTCCTCTGGGCCAACGTGTGATCACTGCTGCTACACACTTACCTTAAAGGACCTCGATATTTCCAACTCTGCCTCTATTTGGTGCCCCCGAGGCTTTCACACTCTAGGGCAGTAAAGAAGGGTCCTAAATGAGTGAGAGGTGTGCCTCTCCTTTGTGAAGTAGAAGCTGCATGGCTATTAAAGGCGAGGTGGGAAAGCAAAAGCAATAAAGCACGATGCCTCAGAGGCTGGTAGATTATGAATAACAACCACTTGGAACATATGGAAGGTTCCGAAGATCTGGACATTGTGTCTTTAAAAAGCATGCGTGCTCATGCCCTGCTCTGAAAGTCTTTATATGCCCCATGGGTACACACACTTCAGTGTGAAGACTGGTGTACCAAGCAAATCACAGCCTGTCTGTCTTATCCCACTTCGTGCGCTAAATGATTAACCTTGCCCAACAGAGGCTTGGCTTTTGCCCTTAGTTTCTAGGAGGAAACTTCTAAGTCCTTGGGATATCCTGCATGATAAGAGTGTCTCTGCTCACATGTGAGGCTTGGGCCATGCAGGGCAGTCTATTCTAATAAAATGATTTATGGGGAATGGCCATGGACCATGTGGTATTAGCCGGGCCTCTGGAGGGGCTGGAGGAGACTAAGGTCAGCCACACAAGCAGTCAGTCATAAGTGCTCATTAACTCCAATAAAAACTCTGATGCCAAGGCTTGTGTGAGTTTTCTCTGGTGGGCAATAATGATAGCAAAGGTAAATGAGGAATCTATAAATTATTAATCTATATACACCTAATGGCAGAATCACAAAATACAAATAAAAACTGACAAAATTAAAGAGAGAAATAGAAAATTCAATAATAATAGTTGAAAGCTTCAAAATTCCACTGTCAATAATTAAAACAAAACAAAACAAAAAACAACAGAAAACCAGGGGCGCCTGGGTGGCTTAGTGGATTGTGTCTGCCTTTGGCTCAGGTCAAGATCTCAGGGTCCTGGGATCGAGCCCCACCTCGGGCTTCCTACTCAGCAGAGAATCTGCTTCTCTCTCTCTCCTTCTGTGCTCTCTTTCTCTCACTCTCACTCTTGTCTTACACTCAATCTCAAATAAATATTTTAAAAAACCTAAAAAAAAAAAAAAAAACAGAAAACCAGCAGAGATATTTAAAAATTGAACACCATAATCAACTGACAATTATTTGATGCCATACTCAATAGCAACAAAATATATATTCTCTTCAAAGGTACAAAAAACATTCTCCAGGAAAGATCATAATTTAAGATACAAAACAAATGTCAATAAATTTACAATATATTTTCCAACCAGAACAGAACTGAATTAGATATCTGCTTCAGAATGAAATTCAGAAATACACAAACATTTGGAAATTAACTAGTATACTTCTGAGTAATCATGAATTAAAAATAAATATTAATTAGATGAAATGGACAAATGCCTGGAAAGAGACAAATAACAAAACGGACAGAAGAACAGTTCTAAAAAAAAAGCCAAATAGACATAAAACAAGAAATTGAATTAGTAATTAAAAACTGTCTCCTGGGGCACCAGCATGGCTCAGTTGGTTAAGCAATCAACCCTTGATCTCCAATCAGGACTTGATCTCAGGAATCAAGCCGCACTTTGGGCTCCATGCTGGGCACAGAGCCTACTTAAAAAGAACTACCTCACAAATTAATGCTTATGCCCAGATGTATTCCTTCTATGGTGTCACTATTATCAAAATACCAAAGCCAGACAAAGGCACCACAGGAGAGGAAAATTACAGACTAATCTCTTTCATGAAATACATGAAAAATCATTAACATATTACCAAAACAATAAGCGAAATAAGAGAAAGACAAATACAGTGTGATTTCTTTCATATGTGGAATCTAAGAAAACAAAATGGATGAACCCATGGTGGGGGGAAGAACAGAGGAAAACAAATCATGAGAGCCTCTTAACTACAGAGAAAAAACAAGTTGATGGAGGAAGGTGGGTGGGGGATGGGATAGACGGGTGATGGTATCAAGGAGGGCACTTGTTATGATAAGCACTGGTGTATATGTAAAGGATGAATCCTTGAACTCTACTCCCAAAACCAATATTGAACTGTTATGTCAATAAACAAGAATTTAAAGGAAAGAAACACATATTAGCAAAAAAAAAATCTAGGATACTATAAATAGGAATTACAGACAGTGACTAAGGGTAAAGGATTTAGCCCAGGAATGCCAGTTTGGTTGGCTGGCTGGCTCAGTGAGTTAAGTGTCCAACAATTAATTTCAGCTCAGGCTGTGATCTCAGAGTTGAGCGATCAAGTCCTGCATGGGGCTCCAGGCTGGGTGTGGAGCCCACTTAAGACTCTCTCTCCCTCTCCCTTTGTCCTCTTCCAACCCCTCGTATACTTATGTGCCCACTGTGTCTCAAAAAAAAGGTAGATGATAGATTTCAATGTAACAGCTAGAAATATAAACTATCAAGAGAATGAGAAGATAAGCTACAGACTAGATAAAACATTTGCAAAAGACATATCTGATAAAGGACTGTTACCGAAAATATACAAAGAACTCCTAAAACTCAACGATAAGAAAAGACAACCCAGTTTTAAAATGGGCAAAAGCCCCAAACGGACATCTTACCAAGGAAGATACAAGGATAGCAAATAAGCATATGAAAGGCTGCTCAACATCATAATTAAAGAATTACAAATTAAAACAACTCTGAGATACCATTACACACTTGTTAGAACAGCCAAAATTCAAAACACCAATTACACCAAATGCTGGCAAGGATATGGAGCAAAAGGAACTCTCATTTATTGCTATTGGGAATGCAAAATGATATAACCACTTTAGAAAATAGTTTAGCAGCTTTTTTTTAAAGATTTTATTTATTCAGCCCCACTACTCGAACTACCATCAACACCCAGTGGGTCACTTGGGACCTCGGCTATTGTCATGAAACTCATCATGCCCCATTTCTATCATTTCCAACATAAAGTCGGGTTCTGAATCCCCAATTTACCGTACATCCTGGTTGCTGACCTCGAGCCATGTGATGAACCCACATGGCAACTTTCTCTTAGAGAAGGCCAACCCTGCACCTCCTAGAAAATGTTTTGAATGGAGTACAAGTCCATTAGGACTACAGCGTGAATGGTGGTACACAGCCTGCATGGTAGTAGTCAGTAATTCTAACATGGGTTGACCATCCCCACCAGACTCACAAAACCTTATTCTGTCCCCATAGAACTTGTGGTCTGCCCTCAGAAAATACCCCAGGAAACTAACCTTTAATCTGAATGCTCCCTTCACCCTCTGGTCCAAATCTTGTCCAACCACAATGGTATGAAAGTAGAAATCAGTCACAAAAAGAAAGTGGGACAGTCAAAAATATGTGGAGATTTAACAACATACTAGTAGACAACCAAGGGCCAAAGAAGAAATCAAAAGAAATTTTAAAAGTACCTTGAGACAAATGAAAAAGAGAACCTATGAAAAGTTATTGGATGCAGCAAAAATGTCTTTAAGGGAGAAGTTCATAGAAATTCAGGTCCTTGTCAATCCACTTGAAAGCTCTCTAATAAACAACCTAATTTTACATGGGAAAGAAGTGGGGGGGGGGGACAAGCAAAGCCCCAAATTAGTAAATGTAAGGAAATAACAAAATGGAATGTGGAAATAAATCCAATGGAAACTAAAAAGACAAAAGATCAATGAAAATACAAGCTGCCTTTCTTGGAAAGATAAACAAAAAACTGACAAACTTTTAGCTAGACTGACGAAGAAAGAGAGAGGACTCAAATACAATCAGGAAAGAAAATAACTGGTCCCTGTCTCACATCAAAATCCTAAAGGAGAACACAGGCAACAACCTCTAACATTGGCCATAGCAACTTCTTACTAGACATATCTCTGGAGACAAGGGAAACAAAAGCAAAAATGAACTTGGGACTTCGTCAAGATAAAAAGCTTCTACCCAGCAAAGGAAACAACTAAAAAAACTAAAAAGCAACCTATGTAATGGGAGAAAATATTTGCAAATGACATATCTGATAAAGGGTTAATGTCCAAAAATCTATAAAGAACTTACCAAACTCAACACCAAAACAAACAAACAACAACAACAAAAAAACCAACTAAATAATCCACTTAAGAAATGGGCAAAAGACACAAATAGCCATTTTTCCAAAGAAGACCTACAAATGACTAGCAGACACATGAAAAGATGCTCAACAGCACTCATCATCAGGGAAATACAAATCAAAAACACAATGACCTATTACCTCACAACTTTTTAGAAGGACGAAAATTAACAACACAGGTAACCACATATGTTGGCAAGGAAGCAGAGAAAGGGGAACTCTCTTACACTGTTGGTGGGAATGAAAGCTGGTGTAGCCCCTCAGGAAAATAGTTTGGACGTCCCTCAAAAAGTTAAAAATAGAACCACCCTACAATCTAGCAATTGTACTACTAGGTATTTACCCAAAGGATACAAAAATACTGATTTGAAGGGACACATGCACCCCAATGTTAACAGCAGTGGTATCAAAAATAGCCGAATAATGGGAAAAGCCCAAATGTCCATCAACTGATGAGTGGATAAAAATGTGGTGTATAATATATACACACACATACATACATATATACAATGGAGTATTACTCAGCCATCAAAAAGAAATGAAATCTTGCGTTTTGCAATGACATGGATGGAGCTAGAGTATATTACACTAAGTGAAACAAGTCAAAGAAAGACAAATGCCATAGGGTTTCACTCACGTGTAATTTAAGAAACAAAAAAAATGAACATAGGGGAAGGGGGGGAAAAAAGAGAGGAAGACAAACCATAAGAGACCCTTTTAACTATAGAGAACAAACTGAGGGTTGATGGGGGGAGGAGGAGATGGGCTCAATGAGTGACGGGCATTAAGGAGAGCACTTGTTGTAATGAGTGCTAGATATTAATATGTAAGTGATGAATCACTAAATTCTACTCCTGAAACCAATATTACACTATATGTTAATGACCCAGAATCTAAATAAAAACTTGAAACAAAAAAGATAAGCAAATAAAATGATGATTTTTTTTTAAAAAGGTGAAAATGATTAAAAAAAGGTGAAATACTCAGGGAAAAAGATTACCAAAAATTTAAAACACCTTTTGAAAACTGTTATCAGAGGGAGCGCCTGGGTGCCTCAGTGGGTTAAAGCCTCTGCCTTCAGTTCAGGTCATGATCCCTGGGATCGAGCCCCGCATCAGGCTTTCTGCTCAGAAGGGAGCCTGCTTCCCCTTCTCTCTCTGCCTGCCTCTCTGACTACTTGTGATCTCTGTCTGTCAGATAAATAAATAAGATCTTTAAAAAAAAAGAAGAAGAAGAAAAGAAAACTGTATCAGAGAAATTGTGACGACTTAAATAAATGGAAAGATACACTTTGTCCATGTCAGAAAATGGTCCTTTTTTTTTAAAATGAACTGAACAGACTATTCTCCAGAACTGGCCTAGAGTCACAAATCTCAACCATAATCCCAGGAGGCTTTTCTGTATAAACTGACAACCTGATTCTTAAATTCACATACAAATGCAAAAGGTCTAGAATAGCTAAAACAACTGTAAAAAAGAACAGGATTGGGTGCATGGGTGTGGCTCAGTTGATTTACCAACTCTTGGTTCCAGCTCAGATTGTAAACTCCAAGTCCTAGGATCACGTCCGGTGTCGTGCCCAACACTCAGCTTGGAGTCTGCTTCAGATATGCATACTCCCTCTCCCTTTGCCCCTCCCCCTACTCTCTAAAATAAATAAGATTTTATTGGTGAGTCTGTACCACCTGACTACAAGAATTTTTATCAAAACTACAGTAATCTAGACAGGGTAATATCCGTGTCAGAACAGATGAATGAATAGAATAGAGTACAGAATAAGACCCACACATATATAGTCAACTGACATTTTACAAAGGTGCAAAGGCAGTACAGTAGAGAAAGGACAACCTTTCAACAAATGTTGATGGAACAAGTAGACATGCTATACAAAAAAAAAAAAAAGAACTTGGATCCATACATCGGATCATGTATCTTGCTCAAAATAAAAAAAAGTAAGTGAAAACCCTAAAAAAAAAAAAAAAAAAAAAAAAAAAAAAAAAAAAAACCAGAGCACCCTAAACCTTTGAGAAGAAAAAATTGGAGAAAATCCTCTGCTCTTGCAGCAAAGCAGATTGCTTAGGCACATCAAAAGAATAACTCATTAAGAAAAGTTCATGTGTTGGACTTCATAAAAACTAAATCCTTCTGCTCTCCAAAACACACTGTTAAGAGAATGTTGGAAGGCAAGTCAAAGACTAGGAGAAAATCTTTGCAAAGCATATAACTGGTAAAGGAAAAGTCTTGTATCCAGAATATAGAATGAATTCTCAAAAATTAACAAGAAAAGACAACACAGAAGTGTAAAAGACTTGAACAAGTACTTCACCAAGGAAGATATCTGAATGCCAAATAAGCATATGAGAAGATGTTTAACTAACATCATTAGTCATTATTAGGTAAATACAAATTAAAACCACAAGGTAAAAAATAATAATAAAAATAAATAAAACCACAAGGTACTGCTCCATACCCATCAGAATACCTAAAATCAAAAAGAATGCCAAAGTGTCACCAAAATGTAAATACTTATGCCTGGTGAATTTTATGGTATGTAAATTAAACCTCAGTAAAACTACTAAAATTATAATTGAATACTTTTGAATATAGTTATTATATTAATGTTTCACTCAGACACCATGGCATTGGCTCACCAACCGTGTTGATACTCACTGCAGTGATTAAGAATGTATAAATATCATCTCCTACACAAATATGTTGAGGATGAGCAATTACATGATACAATTAATTTTTCTTTGTGTTTATACAGATGATCCTAAATGGGGGGGGGGGGACAAGGTTTTCACTATGAAACAGAAGATAGGGTAAAAGAGATGCTTTTACTTAGAATGACTCTAAAAGGAAATATCCAAAAGTGCAGTGAACTTGAAGGCAAGAAAAACAAAAGCTACATCTTTAATAGTCAATATATCACAGGCTCACTCCGAACCCATTTAATCTTGTGGGAATGTTAGAAGAGTGGTGATGTTGGGAGACGAACTTTTCAGTAAGGTCCACGAGGACGGACTGAAGCAGTGAACTGGGTTCGGATTAACTGGAGAAAATGCACCTTTCAGGTCTGTCTCCCGCATTCATGGTTTGATCCTGAACCTTCCGATTCTCTGGGGGCCCTGGACCTCCTCAAACACTGACAGCTCCACATGGCGTCTCCAGGAGGGAGTCCTGTATCAAAGGCCCTACTAACCCACAAGCAAGCCCAAGGAGCCAACAGGGACATCTCCAAACCAGGCTTCTCTGACGCGGAAGCCAGACGAGACAGGCGTTCACGGACATACTCCCTACCCCACTTCTCAACCACTGAGTCCCACAGACAGTGAGATCCACGTGGACCTCAAACCCTAACACAGTAGGCCGCTCGGCCGAGACTTCTTCAGACTCTTAAGCACCGACTTTCCAAAGGCCCCATCACTCCCCTCAGATTCCTCAGGGACTGAATCCCAATAAAATCCCAGCCGCGGTTCTTCACATACGCTCCCGTTTCACTGACCCCACAGGCCGAGAGCTAAGCCCAGAACCCGACTCACCTGAACCCGAACCGCTACAGACGCTGCTGGCAGCCACGAAAGGCCACCCACTTTCAAAGCCACCCCTCTCCGCGTGCGCTTCCTCGCGGTACCTAGGGACTCGGGTCCTCCTGGGCCGACGCCTCCCGCGAGGACCTGGGAGCGCTACGGGATTTCGGAGCGCCGAGTACTGGCCCGGCTCTGTGACATACGGCCACGCCCACCCCGGCCCGTCTGATGGGAGGGGGCATAGAGGCTGTGTGAGGAGATCGAAATCATGACGGGCCACATCAGTGTTTTTACCTCCTGCTGGGAGGGATGGTCAACAGAGTTATGCTAACCGGGTAAGACTCAGAGGTTGGTGTCTACCCAAAGCCACCAGGCATGTTTATCCGCCGAGAGATGAAAGATGGCGGCGCCCTCTGTGCACTGCCGAGTGCAGTCGTTAGGCGGTAGCACCGTGGACGCGGCCATCTTAGAGGAAGGCAGGTGTCCGTACGGCTGGGATGGGCTCAGACCAAGGCCGACTTGGGGAAGAAAGTTTGAAGAAGCTGGAACGTCGCTGGAGAGGCCTCGGTCATAGAGTTGATAAAACCAGTGGTCGCTTAACGTCTTGGGTTTAGGGAGAGGGCGGTTGTGTATAGACTGGATAAGGCCCTAGTCGTTTAGAAGGAAGACCGCTTTTGACGGGCGAAGCTAAGAGGGTGGGCTTCCTAAAGAAATGCTAATCTCCCCGTGGGAGTGGATACACAGCTACTACCTGCAGTAAGGAAAGGGATGAAGTGAAGATGCAAATGTTTGTTTGCCTTACAAAAATAAATGAAGATGACCCTGGGGTATTGAATATGAAATTACGAGATAATGTAATTATTATACTTTGCATAGTGCCCAGATTTTTAAGAGCGCACACTTTAAAGTTTTTATTATTATTTAGGCATGGGAGGTTTAATCGTAGAGGATTTAGTTACTCCCTCTTTAGAAAGCAACCTGAGGGGCACCTGGGTGGCTCAGTGGGTTAAACCTCTGCCTTCAGCTCAGGTCATGATATGGTCCCGGGATCGAGCCCCACATGGGGCTCTTTGCTTGGCAGGGAGCCTGCTTCTCTCTCTCTCTCTCTGCCTGTCTCTTTGCCTACTTGTGATCTCTGTCTGTCAAATAAATAAAATTTTAGAAAGCAACCTGAATCAATTTACATTTTTCATTCTCTTTGATGTAGAAATTCTAACTGCAACAGTTTACTTACTAAAAAAATTTTTTTTAAGATTTTTTTTTTTAAAGATTGTATTTATTTATTTGACAGAGAGATTACAAGTAGGCAGAGAGGGGGGTTTGGGAAGCAGGCTCCCAGCTGACCAGAGAGCCCGATGCAGGGCTCAATCCCAAGTCCCTGAGATCATGACCTGAGCTGAAGGCAGTGGCTTAATCCACTGAGCCACCCAGGCGCCCCTAAAGATTCTTATTTATTTATTTGACAGAGCACAAGCAGGCAGAGCGGCAGGCAGAGAGAGAGGGGGAAGCAGGATCTCCACTGAGCAGGGAGCCCGATGAGGGCCTGGATCCCAAGATGCTGGGATCATGACCAGGAGCGGCAGGCAGACACTTACCCAACTGAGCGATGCAGGTGCCCCCCAAATTTTCTTAATATTAACAACATTGGCTTTTGCAATTAAAAAGGAAAAAAATCTAAATGTACGATGATAGACAATTACTTTGGTAAATTATGAAACATCCACTAAGCCAAACAGTACATAGGAACTGAAAAGAATATACTAAAATTGTCAGGATAAATAAGGAAAGATAACTGTATTCTCAAGAAGAAAAAAATATATCTTCAGAATAATATAAATCTTATGACCCCCATTATGGGAACAAATTGTAAGCATTTGCCTGTTTACTTGTGGTTGGTTAAGTAAACATTTAGTTTGAATTACTTCTGGCTTTGTACTTAAGTGTATTTCAGAAGTTTTCACATTCCCAATTTTTGCAATTCTCCATTGTTTACATATCTTTGTGTCATAATTCCATATTACTTTATTATGAAAATGTCAATTTTAGAAGTTTTAGAGTATTTAATGATGTAGATGCTCATAACGTTATAAATATTAAAAAACTAGCCTCAATTTTTTTTCATGAAATATACTTACATATGTTTGAAAATTTGGGGACAATATATTATAAACAATGCTAGACTCAGGTACAATTATGGGTTATTTAAAATGTTTTCAATGGTTTATACATGTTTTCTAATTTTTTAAAAACTTCTTTAAAATTTTAAGTATTGGGCGCCTGCGTGGCTCAGTCATTAAGTGCCTGCCTTCTGCTGAGTGTCCTGGGATCCAGCCACATATCTGGCTCCCTGCTCAGCGGGGAGCCTGCTTCTTCCCACTCCAGCTCTCCCGTGCTTGCGTTCCCTCTCTTGCTATCTCTCTGTGTCATAAATAAAATCTTTAAAAAAAAATTTTTTAATAAAATAAATTATTTAAGTAGGCTCCATGCCCAACATGGGGCTTGAACTCATGACCCTGAGATCAAGAGTCACATGTTTTACCAACTGAGCGAGCCAAGCACCCCATGTTTTCTAATTTCCATACATTAAGAATTTATTGTCAGTATAATTTCTTAATTGTAAGAGTATTTTATTCTCTTCAGGAATTAAATGGGTCACCCCATTCACCTGGGATGTCAAGCTCTGAAAAGTGAGTTCAGCCTCTGGTCCAGAGAGCTCAGGGTAGCCTGGGCAGCCCATTCTGGGACACTGTCTGATCGATTTCAGGAATGAGCTGATCTGACCTTGCCATGGCAGGATGTGTAGCTCTACGAAAGGGTAAGAACTGGAAGGGATCAGAGGGCCTGGTTGGTAGAACACTCATATCTGATTCTTTACTGTAGAGAGTGTCTACCCGGAATTCATCCTGTTACAGTGTAGTGGTGGTAACAGGTGCACTGATCCGGGATTTAGGGCAAAGATGTTAAAATTTAAGTATAGATCACAAAGATTATTTTACAAATACAGGGTCTTGGGCCGAAGACTAGAGGTTCTGGTTTAGGAGGTCTGGGGTTTGACTTAAAAATTTGCATATTTTACAAACTTCTCAGAGAATATTGAGGCAGGAAACCCAGAGAAAACACTTATAAACAGGTCTGGAGTGTTCCCGGCTTACAAGTATTATGCTTGCTGGTTACCCTCAGTATACTTAGGTCTTAGGACAAATTACATTGTTCAGAACAGCTGTCCTTGAAAACCCATACCACAGCGGTGCCTGGGTGGCTCAGTGAGTTAAGCATCTGCCTTTGGCTCAGGTGGTGATCCCAGGGTTCTGGGACTGAGGCCCTTGTCTGGCTTCTGCTCAGCCTGGAGCCTGCTTCTCCCTCTGCCTGCTGCTGCCCTGCTTGTGCTCTCTGTCAAATAAATAATTGAAAAACAAAATAGCTCCTCCATTATAAGCTATGTACTTGCCTTCTTATTTCTCCATAGCACTTAGCTGACATTCTATTATGTACTTATTTTACTCAGTCACCTTCACTAAAGGCCATGACTTTGCCTGTTTTGTTTATTAACATGTCCCCAGTGACAATGGTGCTTGGCACAGTGCAAATGCTAAAAAATAAAAATAAATTCCTTAAAGGAATGAGTTACTCAACACTGCCATAACACTGCCATAACACTTAAGTAGGCATGGAGCCTACTTAAAAATTTTTATTTTATTTTTTTAAATATGGCAAATTTGAGGGGGTGCCACAAGTAGGATTTATAAGCTAGATTGCATATCTTTTTTTAAAAAAAATTATTTGAGAGAGAGAGAACGTATGCATACACACATGTGAGTGGAGGGAAGGGGGAGGGAGAGAATCTGGAGTAGACTCTGCGCCGAGCACAGAGCCTGATGTGGGGCTTGATCCCACAACACTAAGATCATGACCGAGCCAAAACCAAGAGTCGGAGGCTTAAATGACTGAACCACCCAGGCATCCCACATGTTCTTATATCAAGGAAATAACTGGATAAAGAAGAACAGGGGAAAAAATAAATAAAAAATAAAAATAAATAAATTTTTTAAATGTAAAACAACAACAACAAGGGAAAAAAGGGGAGAGCAAGAGGCTTTTTTCTAGGAAAACTAAGATTTTTTTTTACCAGCAGACCTCCTCAAAAAGAATTGATAAAGGAAGCTCTAACAAAAAGGGAATGACAGAAGGAATGAAGAATGACACCAGGAATGAAGAAAATGAAATGAAAAAGGTAAATATATCATCAGATGTAATAAGCTTTTTTTTTTAAGATTTTATTTATTTATTTGACAGAGAGAGATCACAAGTAGGCAGAGAGGCAGGCAGAGAGAGAGGAGGAAGCAGGCTCCCCGCTGAGCAGAGAGCCCAATGTGGGACTCGATCCCAGCACCCTGAGATCATGACCTGAGCTGAAGGCAGCAGCTCAACCCACTGAGCCACCCAGGCGCCCCAAATGTAATAAGCTTTTAAAGTTATGTTTGACAACTGAAAGCAAAAATGACAACTTTACCTGCTCAGTGTATGAGCAGGTTTGGGAAAGATCAGTTAAGACCACTATTATAGGGGCACCTGGGTGGCTCAGGCCATTATCTCAGGGTCCTGAGATCAAGCCCTGCATGGGGCTCTCTGCTCAGCGGGGAGCCTGCTTTTCCCCTCTCCCTCTGCCTGCCTCTCTGCCTCCTTGTGATCTCTCTGTCAAATAAATAAAAATCGTAAAAAAAAAAAAAAAAGACCACCATTATATGCTACACACATCTGACAGGAAGTCTAGGATCAAATATGACTGTGCCAAGTGCAGGACAAGATACAACTGGGGCACTGATACACTTAAGGTGGGAATATAAATTAGTATAGCTACTATGGAAAAGTTTGTCAGTTTCTTATAAAGTTAAAAACACAAACTTAACATGGGCATTTATCCCAAAGAAATGAAAACTTATGTTCATACCAAACTGGATTCATAGTATCTTTATTCATAATAATGAAACACTAGAAACAACCCAAAGTCCACTAATATTGAACAAATAAACTATGGTGTATTCATAGCAAAAGAATACTACTCAGTAAGAAAAAGTAAAACTATATGCCCAACAAATTGGATGAATCTTAAGGGAAATTTGCTGTGTGAAATAGAGCCTATCCCGAAGGTCACACTGTGTCATTCCATTTTAACAGCATCCTTGAAATGACAAGATCAGAGTGATGGAGTACTGGTCAGTGGTCGCCATGGATCAGGGTTGTGGGGAGAGTGTCACTATAAAGGGGCAGCACATGGATGTTTCTCTGTGGGCACAACAATTCTGCATCCTGACTGTGTGAGATTTACGGGAGTCTATATATGTGATCAGGTTTCTTATAACGCTACACTAAAAGACAAAGCACATAAATTAATGCATGCAAACACTAGTGAAAACCAAATAAGGCCTATAGTTTACTTAGTGCACTGTACCCCTGTCATTTTATTGGTTTTGATTATGTGTTATAGTTATGTAAAATACTGTCACTGAAGAACCCAAGTACAAGTACTCAGGAACTTTGTACACTTTATAATTTTATGTGAGTCTAAAATTATTTCCAAAAACTTAGAAAGATCATATATAAGGTTATTTTCATAAACTACTTTCAAACTTGAATAAATACATCCGAATTTGTTAAATTACATTTATAAATATATTCCTTTTTCTTTTGCCTGAAAGAGATGACTTTAGAACCTAAGAAATCTAAGAGCTAATGATAACAATGATGCAAATAGGGCACAGAACACCCCTGCATTTTGTACATTAAAATTTAATCAGGATTGAGGATAGCCTACTTTAAAATGATGGCCTCACTGAGAATATGGTTCAAGGTTTCCTGCCCCAAAATGGACATCAGATGTAGATTAGACTTCTAATGGAAAACTCAGGTATGCATCGTTTTCTTGAGGCGGGTTTCCTTCAAAATTTATCTGCTAGCTACTCCACATTTAGTGTGTTCATGAGTTTTATGTCTGTAATGAATTTATCAAAATAAGGCAGAATGTAGCACTAAAATTCATACTTACTGGCATTTTCCTTCAACATGAATGTCACACAATTATTGAGCTTTTAATTCCAGGCAAAGGCTTTTGCACAATCATATCATTGCTACTGTGTGTAAGCTCGCTGGTAGGATCTATTATGATCATTGATGGGACAGGGTCTTTATTCCCATAGGAGGCTTTCCTATTCTCTCCATTCATAAGCTTTATCTTAATATATACTTTTCATATATGTAATTACCTAGAAATGTTTCCTCAGAACTTTTCTGCATTGAAGTATCAGGTTTTTTTCCTGTTGTGACATATGATATGAGGTAATTGATCGCTGAAGGCACTAGCACATTCTCTGCATTCATTGAACTTCACTCCTGTGCAAATTCAGTATTTCCCAAGGGTGAAAATCTAGCAACAGGCTAATTGATCTATACTGACTATATTCAGGTATGCTGGGAGCACACTGATGTTTAATGAGGTCACTGAACTATCACAGTTTACCCCCCGCGAGAGTTCACTTGTAGGTAATGAGTTCAGATTCTCTGCAAAGGCTTATGTACCTTGACTTACACATTTCTTGTGTGTATTGACAAGGCTTAACAAATGAAAGGTGTGAAATCCATAGAGTCTTTCTATGAATTCTTTGATGTACGATGGCTGCTGACTTGGTATTGAAGACTTTCTTCCATTAACAGTCTACAGAGTTTGCTGCATAAATTCCCTGGGAATAGGATTACCACAGTCAGTACACATGAAGTTAATTATGCGTGAAATCTCTGATGTCATACAAGGCGTATTTTCCTCCTGAGGGTGTGACCGTATTCATTGTGTCACTGGGGTTTGTTTCCATTATGAGTTCTCTGATGTACAATAAGATTTCTCTTTGAGGAGAAGCCTTTTCCACAGTCACTACATATAAAGGGTTTCTCTCCTGTATGAGTTCGCTGATGAACGATTAGTCGGCTTTTCACAGTGAAGCCTTTACCACATTCATTGCATGCATAAGGTTTCTCTCCAGTATGAATTTGCTGATGTAAAATGAGCTCAGCTTCCATAGCAAAGCCTTTCCCACATTCACTGCATACGTAGGATTTCTCTCCTGTATGGATTTGTTGATGTACAATGAGATAGCGTTTCATGGTGAAGCCTTTTCCACATTCACTGCACGTGAAGGGTTTCTCTCCAGTATGAGTTCGCTGATGTACCACAAGATTGCTCTTAAAGGCAAAACCTTTTCCACATTTATTGCATATATAGGGTTTCTCTCCAGTGTGAGTTCGCTGATGTAACATCAGTCCACTATTCACAATGAAACCTTTCCCACATTCACTGCATCTGTAAGGTTTCTCGCCAGTATGTGTTCGCTGATGGACGACCAGCCGACTCTTCAGGGGGAAGCCTTTCCCACATTCATTGCAGATGTAGGGTTTCTCTCCAGTATGAGTTCGCTGGTGTATGATAAGCATGCTCTTCACGGTGAAACCTTTTCCACATTCGCTGCATACATAGGATTTCTCTACTGTATGATTTCGCTGATGTACAATGAGATTACTCTTCCTGGGAAAGCCTTTGCCACATTCGTCGCATACATAGGGTTTCTCACCTGTGTGGGTTCGCTGATGTTCAATTAGTCGACTCTTCATCGTGAAACCTTTCCCACATTCATTGCATATATAGGGTTTCTCTCCTGTGTGATTTCGTTGATGTACGATGACATAGTGCTTCGTGGTGAAGCCTTTCCCACATTCACTGCAGATGTAGGGCTTCTCTCCAGTATGAGTTCGCTGGTGTATGATAAGCATGCTCTTCCCGGTGAAGCCTTTTCCACATTCGCTGCATACATAGCATTTCTCTCCAGTATGATTTCGCTGATGCACAATGAGATTCCGCTTCCCTGGGAAACCTTTTCCACATTCGCTGCATACGTAGGGTTTCTCTCCAGTGTGAGTTCGCTGGTGTTCAATTAGACGACTTTTCATGGTGAAGACTTTTCCACAATCATTGCATAGAAAGGATTTCTCTCTTTTATGAATTCTCTGATGTTCATTGAGCCTGGACTTTCTGGAGAACACTTTTGCACAAATATTGCATCCATAAGGTTTCTCTCCTGTATGAACTCTGTGATGATCTGTGAGCTGAGACTTCTTAATGAAGGCTTTTCCACATTCACTGCATATATGGGGTTTTTCTATTTCATGAGTTCTCTGATGCGTAATGACTTGGGACTTACTGCTAATAGGTTTTGCACTTACAGGGAGTTTAACAGCTGAATGAAAATATTCATGCTTATCACACAGAAATAACTTCACATCTCCACTGAATTTAGTAGAGTTTTTAATTTCATAGCTTTTTCTCTGGTTGACTAAACTTAAATTTGATTTCAAAGTTTTTATATAGAACTCAAGCATATGATTTTGCCTGGAAGGAAAATGATTTTTGCTTTGAGGAACAGTATTTCCAAATGCATCATTTTTGTTATTTTGTTCCATCCCTTTCAGCATTCTTGGATTTTCCCAGTGACCTTGCAGGTGGTTATGAACTTTGCTAGGTTCTAGAAGAGAAGAGAACAATGAATCCTTTCATAATCTTGTTTTGAATATAACTTTAAAAAATTCTTTCATGTTTCTTAACAAATGGCACATTACTGACAACCCTATGATAACAGTATAAAATAAATGCCATAGGGTGCCTGGGTGGCACAGTGGGTTGAAGCCTCTGCCTTCGGCTCGGGTCATGATCCCAGGGTCCTGGGATTGGGCCCCGCATCGGGTTCTCTGCTCAGCGGGGAGCCCTCTTCCCCTTCTCTCTCTGCCTGCTCTCTGCCTACTTGTGATCTCTGTCAAATAAATAAATGAATTTTTTTTAAATGCCATATATAAATTTTCCTTATCTCTTATACATTGGTAAATGTACATTTCCCCAAAAGGGAAAAGCAGTAAGTATAAATAAGGTTATGCATCTGACAATGTATGTAGATTTGCTGCTTTCTAACTAGGAACTCTCAAAACATGCAGAAATAGTAAAAACAGAAGCAAGTCATTGTTGGCAGCAAACGACAGGGTTGGAGGAACACCATTCCAGAGATCTTGGAAAAACACCAGATCATAAAGGGAGAAGAGACCACTATCCTGAACTATGAGGGTTGCATTTGTTCACTCCAAACTGTTTCCTGAATGGCTCCTGTGTACAAGGCACTATGCTGGTGTTTGGAATATATAAAATATGCCTCACTTTCACTGATCATAAATCTAGTTAGGGAAAACCAAATGATGAAGAAAAGAAAAAAGAAGGGAGTTGGATATTGTGAGATGTGATTGTGATTGAAGAAGCAACGGAGACTGGAAAGTGGAGGGAATCAGGATATACCTCCATAAAGACAAGACAGTTGAATGATGAGTTCAGTGGAGAGTGGTTAGTGACAGTGAGGAATCTAGGATTTCTCTGATAACCATATGGCCTGGGTACCTACCACTAGGTAGGTAAAGGCATGTCAAATGGAGATGAGGAATACTGCTGAAATTCAGAATGTATAGGGGAAAAGCTGTGTTGTAGAACACAAGCTTTGTGAGGATTACTGGGCAATGTAGTACAGACATCGAGGTCTGGTTGGAGGAGTAGATGGAGATAGCAGTGTTGAAATGATAACATACCTGTCCTCAAGAAAAGAAGACTGGGTGAAAAGTTGTGAGAACACAGACAATGAAAGATGGTTGAAGGCACAGGAGGTTTTAGACATTTCAACACTTGGACTGGGAATTCTTTAAGTTCACCTAGAGAACCCAAAATCTGACTAGGGACATTGGGGAACCATGCAAATGGAGGTGTATGAATAAATGCATTTGTTACCTAGCAAGTAATCAAGTAAGGTCTTCAGAATTGAAAGTGACCCAAGATACTCTTGCATAGTAATCCTGTTCCTCAATTGGCCTTTCTGTAGACCACAACCAGACTAACTTTCTACAGACATCAGTCAGATTTAGTGAACACCACCCTTAGCCTGGCTCTCATGTTATCATACGTTCCATCTACACTGAATAGGCTGATCATGACTGTAGGAAATCTGGAAGCCAGACAGTGTATTGGGTAGCCATTTTCAGAAGCTGACATTCTCCTGCACAGGATATAGAAACTGTCAAGCTAGTGACATTCTGCGTTCAGTATGGAAATCATACCCAAGCTTTTCCCATTTCAGAGTCCCCGATATGCTGTTCCCTCACTTGCCAGCAGCAGCATCTAGTTCAGTAGCTCTACATTTGTGTCTTGGTTGGCAACAGGTTGTACAAGAGGAGCAACTTCCTCCTCTAAAACCAAGGTGTGTCAGCTTTACCTTCAGTTTTTCTTATAACAGTTAGTTGTTCCTTATTGTTACTCCACTACCACTGTCCAGGTGAAAGGTCATAGAACCTAGAGCTACAAAAAATACAAAACCGGGGCACCTGGGTGGCTCAGTGGATTAAAGCCTCTGCCTTCGGCTCAGGTCATGATCCTGGGGTCCTGGGATCGAGCCCCGCATCAGGCTCTCTGCTTGGCAGGGAGCCTGCTTCGCTTCCCCTCTCTCTGCCTGCCTCTCTGCCTCCTTGTAACCTCTATCAAATAAATAAATAAAATCTTTAAAATAAAAATGCAAAACCAAGCACAGCCCTCCACCATGCTACCTCAAGTACTCACATATCAAATCTAGTCATTCAGGCAACAAAAGTACACACCCTTGCGAATACTCCCATTTATCCATGAGTCCACTCCACTGATTCTCCCATCAACACCTTCTAATGCTGCTTTCGTGCAGCCAACTTCAAGCCATTCCGAGTAGTCAATGCCTTGCAGTTTCCTATTTCATGCCTTCATTCCTAATTCCCAGTGGCATCTTCCTAATTCAAAATGTAGATGTCCTTTGTATATATCATGCTGTCGTTCAATTCTGACGATACAACCACAAGCCCTATTTCCTTTTTATTTCTAAATTAGTCCCTTTATTATTTTTATAGTTACCTTCAGTTAAGATTTAATTTCACCCAAAGAGAGGTCTGGCCCTTGCCATTGGCTCCAGGGAAGTGATCTCTAGGCCCTCACAATGTCCTACCTGATAGGAGTTCCTTTGTTTGCCTGGGGCCTTTGGACACTGGATACTCTAACAGTGTGGTTTATGAAGGAGACTTTGAGCCATGCCATGTCAGTTTCAACCTCTGGACACTCAGAGGAACTGGAGACTATAGGAATTAGTCTGATTTCTGGTGGGGCTAAAAACTAAAGTTCAGCCATGTAGGCAATGTGTGAGTGAGCCCCAGTAAAACCACTGGATGCCAAAGGTTCAAGTGAGCTTCCCTGGTTGACAATACTCTTTGCATATCCTCACACACCATGGCTGGGAGGAGGTAATGCTGGCCACAAGTCTAGAAGCACTATGTGCTTCTAGAATTCCACTGCTGGGTGTATGCCTAAGAAAATGAATGTTCATAGCATAATTCATAAAAACCAAAAAGTGGAAGAACCCAATGTCCATGAACAGATGAATGAGTAAATAAAATTGTGGTATATCCATACAGTGGGAATAGTATTTGGCAATAAAAAGAATGAAGTACTGACACATGTTAAAGCATGGAAGAACTTTAGAAACTTTAGGCTAAATGCAAGAACCCAGACACAAAAGACCAAATATTTTATGATTATATAAAATATCCAAAACAGTCACATCTCTAGAGGTAGAAAGTCGATCAGTGGCTGCCCAGAGCCTGGAAAGAAAAGTTTCTTTTTAATTTTTACTTTATTTTTTTAATTTTATTTTTAAGTAATTTCTATAACCCCCAGATCAAGAGTCACATGCTCTACTGAGTGAGCCAGCCAGGCGCCCTGGAAATGATTCTTTTCAAAGTGATGAAAATCTTCCAAAATTGCTTAAGGGGATGATTACATAACCCTGTCAATGTACTACAATGCACTGAATTGTATGTGCTAAGTTGGCAAATTATAGGTTATGCGAATTATTTCAAAGCTGCTTTTAAAAATAGGGAAAACAAATGATTTAGAGAAATGGGAAGACCTTGGACAAACCAAGGGAAAATCGGAAATATTAACCATACAAAGGAAGCCATCAAGACAGGCATAAGCTGATTAGAAGTGATGTAGAATGTAAAACCATCTTTTCTAGTGAAACACTGAACAGCAAGAGCAGAGACCTTTAAGACAAGAATGCTATAGCTGAGAGCAGTGTGGATGGGGTAAGGTGTACAGTACAAAAGGCAAATCTGATGCTCAGATGAGATAGAAGGGGATTGTCAGTGGAGGGAAGGGGATTAATTCTCCTCATGCAGGGACTCAGAAATCTTGGGCAGGTAAAATACCCACAATGCTACACAGTATGTATGAGACACCAATTTGGAGTCTCTTCCAGACAACAGAAGAGCTTAATTCATGAGCCAGAAGGAAAGCCTCAAGTATTAGGAATTCAGCAGAGAAAATGGAAAAGAGTTGGAAGAATCTCGAGTGGAAGGGAAAGCTAGAAAGGACTAGCTAGAGACCAGGTTACTGTGATGGCACAACACGGGCTGGAGCCGGCCGTTGGGAGGGCAGCTGGCATTTCCCAAGAGCCAGGCGGGAAGGTACCATAGTCAGAAACAGTGTGAATTCATACAGCTCTTTCGGAGTAAGGCCTGGGGATGGGGGGTACGGATTTCACAGCCAGGGTGGCGGAAGGAATAGGGACACACACTCTGACAGGGTACAAAGAAAGGGTAAACCACAGACTCCATGTAAGAAAACTAGGCAAACCAACAAAAATCAAGATGTAAAATGAAAAGAAGCTAGGGTCAGATATCAGAAGAGAAAAAAAGAGTTCAACTTCCCTCTAAAGACCTAAAGGGAAAGTTCTGCTATGGGAGAAAGATACAAGGAGCACTGCTGCCAGCCTTCTCTCGATGACGAGGGCGACTTCCGGTTACCAGGGTCCCGGTTCTCACTCACCCTGCCGAGTTCCACTGGGGACTTCCTCCTGTTTCGCCCACGGTTCCTCCCCTCGTTCCAGCCTGGAGAGTGCATCTGGCTTGCTGGCTTGATACCCTGCTCATGGGAAAGAGAACACTTGGACTCACCAAATCTGGCTGGGGTCCGTGAAGATGGGGGAATGCTACATTTGAGGGCCTGAGACAGTTTTCACATCTGCAAAGCAGAGGCTTGTCTCTCAGGAGAGGGCACATATGACTCTGTGAAATAATGATGTGGATTTGGTCTTTGTACCCAGTTCCTGACACATAGCTCCTAAGGCCCTTGTAATTTCCTAAGTGACAGCCATGATAGGAGCATCTTCTGTTAGAGCATTTGGTCTAAGTTCCCGTTCCCGACATAAGAACTTCTAACATCCCTAGACTCTCTAAAGTGATGTGTGTCTTTCTGTGAACTAATGACTGGTGGCAGGGACCCCTGTAGAGTTTGAGCGTGGTGGCTGGTTGCCACAAAAACCCTGGCAGGATGAGAAGATTAGAACCTTCAGCTCCCATCCACTGCCCCTGCCACTGGTAGACTGAGTTAATCATGATTTAAGCAATCATGCCCACAGAATAAAACCTCCATAAAAAGCCCTAAACCACCAAGTTGGGAGTTTCCAGGTTGGTGAACACACCTGAAGGGCTGGGAGGGTGGGCAGACCTGGAGTGGTCATGGAAGGTCCACACCCCTCCCTTACACCCACGCCTTACACAACTATTCCTTTGGGCTGTTCCCAAGTTTTATCCTTTATAATAAAATAGTAATCTTAAGTAAAGTGCTTTCCAGTTCTGTCAGCTGTTCCAGAAAATTGCCAGGTCTGAAGGGGGTTGCAGGATTGCCCAATTTATTGCTGGACTGGGTAACCTAGGTAGTGGGCACCCAGCAGTGGCCACTGGCATCTGAAGTGAGAGCAGTCCTGTGGAACTGAGTCCTTAAGCCTGTGGAGTCTGAGGCTAACTCTGGGTAGTGGCAGAACTGAAATGAATGGCAGGACACCAGCTGGTCCCTGGAGAGTTGGAGAACTGGCTGTTGGTGTAGAAAAACCCCACAGGTTTAGCACCGTTTGTGCTGGTAGTAAGAGCAGGTCGTAGTACATCAGACCCTTGTGTCATGTGCCCAAGGAGGCACTGAGACTCTGCCAAATAGAGCAAAGCAGTGGCTCTGGAGTGTAAGCAGCTGAGAATGGAAAGGCCACTAACTGGGCACCCTCTGAGTGACACAGGGGAGCTGTCCTCACCCACTGACACCAGGTTGCTGTAGTTCTCCAATATCACATCCCGGTACAGGCCCTTCTGGGCGGGGGCCAGCAGCTGCCACTCCTCCCAGGTAAAGTCCACGGCCACGTCCTCCAGTGTCAGCGGTTCCTGTAACAACATGTTCCTGTTTCATACGAGTGTTTCTCTTTCATTGATTCATAAGAAGTACACAGGAAGTTGTTCTGCTAATAGTAACTACAAAGCTACAAAGCTGAGACCAAGTCTGATGTATATGTTGTGGTCCGCACGTTTTTAAAGAAATTCTCTGACACTGGCTGGGTAGCCTAAAATTCAACTCAGTTCTAACACGAGCTACCTGGAGATAGTGTCACATTTCATGAGGTCAGTCCCACAAGGCCACCTCTGCCCCCACCTCTGCCCCCTCTGCCCACCTCTGCCCCCACCTCTGCCCCCACTTCAGACACCACCAATCCAAGTTCATGTTGTCACCCAGGTTTCAGATTAACCAGCTATAGATGACTCCCTCCTTGGGTTGAATTTGCTTGAGTGGCTCAGAGAACTCAGTTTACTTACTGCATACTAGTTTATTGTAAGAGAATATTATAAAGGATACAGATTTCATCCAGATCAAAGGGCCCCACAGGGCAAGGCATGAGGGGAGGGGTGTGTCATGCAGCACCCATGTCCCAGCACCCATGTCCACCAAACGGAGAGCACTCCAACTCACATACCTTTGGAATCTTATGGAGGCTCCATCACACAGGAATGACTCGTCATGAACTCAATTTCAAGCCCCTCTCCCCTCTCTGGATGATGGGGTATCACTGAAAATCCCACACTTCTAACCATGGGTTGGTCTTTCTGGTGACACCCCATACCCAGGAATCCACCCAGAGTCATGCCATTAGAACAAGAGATGCTTCTATCACCCAGGAAATTCCAAGGGATTTAGGAACTCTGTCGCAGATGAGGTCAAAGACCAAATATTTGAACAAAAGATGCCAATGGTGGGGCGCCTGGGTGGCTCAGTGGATTAAGCTTGGGTCATGATCCCAGGGGCCTGGGATCAAGTCCCGCATAGGGCTCTCTGCTCAGCAGGGAGCCTGCTTCTCCTCATCTCTCTCTCTGTCTGTCTCTCTGCCTATTTGTGATCTCTCTCTCTGTCAAATAAATAAATAAAATCTTTAAAAAAAAAAAAAGATGCCAATGGTACTCTTTCACTTAGGGAATTACAAGGATTTTAGGAGCCTTGTGTCAGAACTAGGGGCAGAGACCAGTGTATGTTTTTTGTTCTTTCATAAAAGGTTAGCATCACAGATACACTTATGAGATAATCGGTGTACTGGAATATTCATTTAAAAAAATAACCAAAAAACTGGGGCGCCTGGGTGGCTCAATGGGTTAAAGTCTCTGCCTTCGGCTCAGGTCATGATCTCAGGGTCCTGGGATGGAGCCCTGCATCGGGCTTTCTGCTCCGCAGGGAGCCTGCTTCCTCCTCTCTCTCTGCCTGCCTCTCTGCCTACTTGTGATCTCTGTCAAATAAATAAAGCTTTAAAAAAAATAACCAAAAAATGAAGCAGACACACAAAATGATAGAAAATGTAAAGGAGAATTAATAGAGACTGAGGATAGAGTGAGGCCTATACATAGTTTTTGGGAGCAATTACAGAGAATCGGAGAAGCAATGCGAAGATCTCAGGACTGAGAAAACTTCAGAACTGACCGAACATCCTGCAACACAGACTTAATCAGCAAGCAAAACCCGGCAGGAAATCCAAGTCTAGACTCATCAATCTGACCGCATAGAACACCAGCAGCAAAAGTCAAACTATGAAAACAACCAGAAAGAAAAGACTCATTACCAACTAAAGAGAGATAAAATTTAGTGAAATAAAAACAATAGAAGCAGGGAAAATGTTGTGATAAATCTGTATTTGGTCTTTCCCTGGTTCCCAGCACAGTTTCTTAAAACTGTTGGACTCTCTGGAGTCCTAAGTGTTTTCTGCATCCTGACATGATGACTAATGGCTGGGGGCCCCCTGCAGAGCTTCAGGATAAGAGACCTGAAAGACCCTCAGCAGCCAGGGAGGAAAGACAGACTGGACGACCAGCGATTTAATCAATTGTGCCTGTATAAGAAAACCATCATAAAACCCCCTACACAACAGACGTGGGGAGCTCCCAGGGTGGTGAACACATTGAGGTGGGGGCAGGGTGGTTCCCTGAGGGAGGACCTCCTCACCCCTTCTCCCTTCCCTGGCCCTGTGCATCTCTTCCATTTGGCTATTCCTGAATTGTAGCCTTTACAGTAAATCAGTAAATGTTTGTAAAGTGCTTTCCTGAGTTCTATGAATTGTTCTAGCATATTACCAACCCTGAAAAGGGAGTTGTGGGAACCATCAAATTTACAGCTGGTCACCACAAATATAGGTAACAATCTGGGACTTTTGACTGGCTCCTAAAGTGGGGGCAGTCTCATGGAACCAAGCCTTTGGCCTGTGGGATCTGATGTGAACCCCAGGTAGTGAGTATCAGAATTAAGTTGAATTGTAGGACACCCAACTGGGTGGGTAGGACACCCAACAGATTTGGAGAATTAGTAGGTTTGACTAAAATAGCCACATTTGGTGTCAGAGCTTCTGTGAATAAAAAAACAGATCAAGAGTGTGGAATGTCTTCAATGTCCTGTCCTGTGGTCATAAAGGTTATACCTGAATGCCACCAGGGAATGAACTGAGACCTGCCTGTCAATGGACCTGCCATATCAGGGAAAAATTGATGGGAATCTATCCCCACATCATTGAGAGATTACACAGAGATGAGAACAGACTTGGTAAAGCCTGCATATTCTTAACACTGTTGATATTATCACATCCTGATTATTTTATGTGACATGGAGACTCATTTGGAAAAATGAAAATTTAGGTTCATACCTAATATCACACTTGAAAATACCTTTTTCCTGTTTCAAGTTAACCATAAAACAAAGGAACCTATGATGTTCGTGTCATAATCCAAAATCCATAGAAAAATAATAAATTTTATGAAAGGAAAGAATTAAAACATCTGTGTTGAAAAAGATATCATGGACAGAGTGAAAAGAAAAGTGACAAGCTGGGAGATGTTTTTTATAAACAAAATAAAGGACCAATACACAGTGCTTAATTCTCATTAACTGGTAAGAAAAAAATGTTTTTCTAAATGTAAAAGGCATTTTGCAAGAGAAAAAAATCCAACCGGCCAACAAGTAAATAAGGATTCCAATCTCAAAAGAAGGCAAAAGAATATTGGACCATTCCGACTGTTGAAAATTATGCAATCTTGGGGCACCTGGGTGGCTCAGTCAAGTTTCTGCCCTCAGCTCAGGTCATTATCTCAGGGTCCTGGGATCATGTCCCATGTTGGGCTCTCTGCTCAGTGGGGAGTCTGCTTCTCCCTCTCCCTCTCCCTCTGTGCTCTCCCGCTCTCAAATAAATAAATAAAATCTTTTTAAAAAGAGAACATTTAGCAATCTGATCCTGTCCTATAGCACCGGGAAAGATTTCAGGCGTGGATCATGCACATACCACTTAGGAGGCACTCACTAAATGCTTTACATCGTTTAACTCCTTTTGCGGAGTATGATTACAGGCAAATGAATTTTGTAGTTAATAGTCACCAATCCGTTGCAGTTATTATTCCTTCAGATGCTTGAATTATAGCATCTTAAATCAACAGATTATGTCCTTTGGAGTATGATTCCACTGATACACAAAATGTCGTGATAGTTGTGTTTACAAACACAAATATACATAAATCTAAATACATTTCTACATGGGCACATGTATACAGATGCACACACAGGTTCAGTGACAGCAGGAACACACCAAGTTTCTACTGAAGTGGTACGAAGCAATGCGGAAAGGGGACAGAAAGAGGGCATTTATTTTTTTGCCCATGTATACTCCATCATGAGGATGTTTTTCCTTTAAAAGGTCCTCATGAGAAAAAAATAAGAAAAGGTATTCATGGGGGGCTTCTGGGTGGCTCCATCACTTGGGCATCCAGCTCCTGATTTCGGCTCAGGCTGTGACCTCAGAGTGGTGGGATCGAACCCTGCATAAGCTCCAGGCTACCTGCTCAGAGGCTGGGATTCTCCCTCTCCCTCTGCCCCGCCCCACACTTGTGTGTTTTCTCTCTCTAAAATAAATAAGTAAATAAATAAACAAACAAATCTTTTTTAAAAAATGATACTCATGAGTCATTTGTACAAATACAGGAAACAAAAGCAATAAAGGAAGAGTACGTAAAAATTAGATCTTAAAATGGAAAAGGATAACACATTTTCTGGGATAACATGAAGTTACACAGCAAACACTCCAGAACCTTATAACTCAAGCTCTTACCAAAAAAAATTTTCCTGCAACTATCTAAAGCCAAATATGTAATTTAATGCCAGTTCAGCCATCTGTTCATGAAGCCTTGCATTGGTTCCCTGCAAAAATTGTGGTCACTGAGTTTCCTTGGCCTATTCCCACAGAAGACTCTGAGGAACTCTGTAATAACAGTAGGAAGTCTGCTGCTGCCTTTATTGGAAAGCTACTGCTCACAACACTGTCCACTCCATCAACTCTAAGAATATAACATTTTCCTTGAGTCCTGAGTGCCAGAGGAACCATTCTGCTTTCTCCTCATGGTCACTGCATATCACATAACATGATTCTCTCATCACACACAAGAGATGCAGTGTGACGGCTAATGTAAGCCAGAGGATTCAGTTACACGTGGTGTTCCAACATTCATCATTTACTAGGAATCATAGGAACACTATGGTCTTTTCTATTTTTTTTTTTTTAAGTAGGCTCCATGCATGGAACCCAGCCATTTTTTTTTTTTTAAGTAGGCTCCATGCATGGAACCCAGTCCAGGCCTTGAACTCATGACCTCAGATTAAGACCTGAGCTGAGATCAAGAGCTGGACAGTTAACCAACTGCACCACCCAGGCGCCCCTGAACCCTATATTCTTCCTTCTGCTTTGTGACAATGTTGGAGTTAGATTCAAACCTTAATTCTCTGTAGATACTGAACGGATTTTTACAAGCCTCTACACATCCATTAGGGAACAAAAGAGAGAATAAAACAAGACAAAAATCACCTGGGCATTGATCATTTTCTTCTGTTTTGAGAAATAGCCAGCAACTGCAATATTCTGTCTTTGTCTCTTCTGGATATGCTCTAAATTTCTAGTTAGAAATCTAGTCACCAGTCAAAAGTGGCCCAGAGATGACACTATCTAGGTCCTGGGGCCTCCTTTTTCTTCATTCATTTCTTGTCAGGATCTGTGGGCCAAAGAACAAAATTACTTTCAGCGTTGCATTCTCTCTTGCTATGCACTCACCTTAACACATGGTCCCAGTATTTCTGTCTCTTTATTCATTCCCCAGAATTCGTGCCTTAGGCATAAGACTCTGAATGTGTAGAAATAACAAGGATGGGGAAAGTGGCAAAGGAGAATCAGAACAGAACTATGCCTCCCTGGCAGGTAATTTTCAGATCAATTTCAGAAATGAGGCCATATGGACAGTGAGGAACAGCGAATTTTTCCTTTAAACTATGATGTTTTCCTACCTCTTTTAAAAGTCTTTACATACCCTATCTACATACACTTCAATGTGAGGAACAATGAGCACACCAAAAAAGGGGGGAAGGAACAAATTAAAAAAAAAAAAACTCAAAAATATAAATACTGGGAAAACAGCAGTCTTTACATACATAGGTAACCTGAGAGGAATATCCAAAAGAATACACAAAAATTACAGAAGGGTAGACACAGAATCTTAAATAAAAGGCTAATTAGGGATGCCTGGTTGCCTTAGTCGGTTAAGTGGCTGCCTTGGGCTCAGGTCATAATCTCGCAGTTCTATAATCCAGTTCTGCATCAGGCTACTTGCCCAGCGGGGAGCCTGCTTCTCCCTCTCCCTCTGCTGCTCGCTCTGCTTGTACTCTCTCTCCAATAAATAAATTAAATCTGGTGGAAAAAAAGGCTAATTAATTTAAAATCTGAATCCTTCATCTCCCCCAAATCTTTCATTTCTGCAGGTTCAAAGGGATGGGCTCATGCGGGGGAGCCAAAAGAAATTAAGAAATTATATGGAGGACAGATTTGGGGTTGAAGCTTTTGAGGAGGGCTAACGTTCAACAACTCTGTTCCAGGAGCGAATATGAGCCCAAAGCACCAAGCAACCAGTGTTCCTGAACATGCACGCCTGTTGTCACACAATCCTGCACAAAAGACAGATGATAGCAAACCCAGACCAGCGATACACATACATGGACCTCCCTTAATGTTTCCCCGATCACTGAGCTCCAAATTATTCCAGATCCGCGCCAAACGCCGCCTTCACTGACAAACACCACCCCGCCAGCTGTCAATCACCTACAAGGAGAGTGACCCGCGACGACTCTAAACCCTGACTTCAGGACTCTGGGTAGTTGATCTGTTTAGACATTCCATCACTGACCACCAAGGCCCCCCACGACTGACACCAAAGACATCTCGATTACATACAGTACAGACTCCTCCGTGCTCACCTCCAAAAACGCACCCGCCCCTCGCTACCTTCACGAACTTAAGGGATCAACAACTGACCCAGAGGCCGTTAGGTCGCCCCTCTCCCCTACCCTTCTCCACAGACTGACCTACACGCGGGCAGGAGTCTCTCCTGAGCCTGCAGCGACCTCTTCAGGGCCCAACTTACTTCCCTAAACTTCCTTCGCTCTAGTTCCCTCACCCAGCCTCTTTTCCTGGGAACACCTGACTGGGGTCAGCGGCGTTTCTGGCGCGTTTCTATAGAAAACGGATTACGGGTTTCCGGCGCTTCCTAATGAGGTCATACAGCCGTGCGCCCGTCGCCTGGGCGCCCTGGGGGCCGCCATCTTGGCACACCTGACGTACTGGAGGCACGGCGGCCGCGTTTTCAAGGTGACAGGATGGTGAGCGTGCCGAATCCCTCGTGCTTTCTGGCCCCTCAGCTCTTACGGGAAAATGGGGAGATGTTTAGAGGCTCGAGTTCACTCAAGGCAGACATTACATGGGGATCATCTTTGAAGGGGCAGGGCTTCTCGTGGTAAGGGACGGGGAACGGCGCCAAGTATTCAAAAACCGGGATCCCTACCCCGTCTAAGGGGCGTGGCTCCTACGGCCGGACGTCTCAGCAAGTTGGGAAATTGAAATAACCTCCGGGCCCCGCAGTCTCGAGTCTCATTGAGAAGAGGTTCAGAAGCCGTATCAATATTTAAGTAGGGTGACAAGAAAGCAGTCTCGATTCTCATTGAGAAGAGGCTCAGAAGCCGTGTCAAAATTTAAGCAGGGTGACAAGAAAGCAGGCAGTGCGCTGTGGCCGGGGAGGGTTGCGCCCGGAGAGGGTGCGCGTCAGCCCGGACGGAGTTAGGTGTCTGGGCGGCGGAGCACTGGCTGCCTGGGAGCTGGGCAAGGGTGCTTCAGGATGCAAGGGTGCACGGTTTGGAAAAGTGAGATGATATGGGGTATGCGGCGGTCGCAAAGAAGTCTGAAGCCACGGACGTCGAGTCTGTTGCCAGACTCATCCCAATCATGTCCCTTATCCACTCTAGGCAGCCGCTTGTCACTAAAGATTAGTCTGCGACGTATTCATGAAATGAGTCGTGGTTGTACTCCTCCCCCACGCCCCCGCCGCTTCTTTCGCACAGCATAATTGCCTTTGGGCTGTTTCCAGTGTTTTGAATACTGCAACTAGACATCTTACGAACATTCATGTGTAGAAAATAAAATGACCACAGAGAACTGATTTAGCACAGTACTGTGCCTCTGCAGCACCAAGCCGCCTTTGCCAGCCATTTGCAGGCCTGCTACCCGTTTCTAGCCCTGCTCCAGTTCATATTCGCCTCACTCCCCTGAGGAACCAGAGATCTCTAGGACACAGGTTGTGGCACAGACGCCAGGTTAACCTGTTTGCTCCCACTGTGTTCAACCCGGTAGGCCATCATCATGTTCAGAACCCACCTGATAAAGTCATGTAACCACAGGTCAAAGCATGAAGTCAGTACTTCATCGTTACCATGCAGGCCTAGTCTCCTACCTGATACTAAGTCTGTACCATCTCGTTTTCATAAGGCAGGCAAGGTGATCCTAGCAAAACACAAATAAATCATGAAAAATTTCCTGTTCTCAGTTATATAATGACTGCATTACAGAATCAAATCTCAAGTGTTGACATAACCAAATTTAGGTGCTTAAAAATATGTGTTGAATCCCTCCCCCCAATAATCCAGGGGTGTGTGATGAAAGATAAGACAACTCCTGCATAGCAAATATCCATTTCTTCTTCTCTAACCAGGATTCAAGGTTTTTTTTTTTTTTTTTTTAGCAAGATACCTTTATTGTATCAAGAGAAAGACTGGGTAGAGGAGAGAGGACAAGAGCCCCAGTCATAAGAGGAAGAAAGAAAAGAAAAGGAAGATCACACGTGCAATGAAGTGGGTTATGGAGGAAATGGGAACTATGAAATTATGGCAATGTTCAGAGGTGATAGGGCTGTGAACAACGTAAAGGTTCTCCAGTACACTCAAGAGGAACCTTGCCTCCTTTCATATGCTAGCTTTCTTCCATCTTTAAAAGGAATGAGGTTCTCATTCCTTTTATTTATCCTGGGCCTCCCATTCCTCTTCTGCTCCCCCCTTTTATAGTAAACATTTATTCTAATAATGCACATGTACACAAAACGTTTTTTTGAACAATTCTGTTCTTTTAAAACTGCCTTACAATTGCTCATTCTTTGCAAAGATAGAGCTTTTTCTTTATAATCCACTCATCTTCATCTTTCAAGTCAATATATAATTATTTTTCTATACCACACAGGATATGTGACTCTATAAAGCAGCACCATGCAACAGACTCTTCTGCGATAATGAAATGTTCTACATCTATACCGTCCAACAGGGTAGTCACTAGCCACAAAAAACTATTGAGCTCTTGAAATGTGAACGCTTAATACTGATCAAACACATTTTCAATTTAATTTTGATTAATTTACATTTAAATTTCCACATGTAGCTAATGGGTACTGAAATTAGTACAAAACTGTCAAGGAATATATAATCAATGTGGGGAGATAAGACATGGGCATTTTTTAAAAAGCATTTGAATCTTGGATTATTTATACATCTTTTTTCTTTCCAAGTTTTTATTTAAATTCCAGTTAGTTAGACTTTGTGGTGTGTGCCTTCCTATATGTACTACAGCCATGGAGTTTCTCTCCCCAGTGAATTCTCTCGTCTTTAGTGAGCTGAGACTTCCTGATGAAGGATTCCCCACCTTCACTGTATACGTGCATTTCTCCATTTTGTGAGTTCTCTGATGCTTAACAAATGGGAGCCTTAGTGCTGATGGGTTTTCCAATTTCAGGCATTTTCGTATGAATTTGCTCGTATTTTGTAAGGAGAAAGGATTTCCCATCTCCACAGTGCTCACCAAGGCTCTTTATTACACAGCTTCTGTTTTAACTGACTGAATTTAAATTTGATTTCAGAATTTTTCCATGATTTTTGCCTTAAAGGAAAGTGATCTTGGTCCAAATGAACAGTACTTTCAAAGACATTATGTTAACACATTGTTCAATATTTAGTCGTCTTTAGAAATCTCTGGGTATGCAAGTATCACTGCAGATGATCATCAGTTTCCTCGACTTCTAGGAAAGAAGAGAACAATGAATGCCCAGGTGTGGACTGGCCAGTCTCTAGTATTGAATGTATGACCTCAGGATGAAAGAATCTTTAATAATTTTTCTTATTTCTTGAACACTGGTTAAAAACACAATACACAAAACTCGAGTGGCAAAGGCAAAAAGCATATAAATGAGCTTAGATGATTCACAATGAATAAATATAGAGTCAGCTGCTTTCTAAATAGCATCTTGTAAAAACATGCAGAGAGTAGAAAATAAGAAAGCCACTGTTAGAAGAGAAAATAGAGGTAGAAGGAAAACGTCATCCAAAATTCCAAGGGCTGCATTCAGTCATTCCACAAATCCTGATAAAATGCCCGTTAGGTACAGGCCACAGTGCTGGTATTGGGGACACACAGACATATTATTCTCACTGAGCTTATATTCTAGTTAGGGAAAATAAAATAAGCAAAGAAGAAAAGGAGGAAGCTTTAAATTATAAGAAGTGGTTTGAAGAAGTAAAGGAGATGAAGAGGGGTGGAGAAAATTAAGATACACTACGGGGTAAGGCAAGTCTCAACCCGTGAGTTCAAAATGGGGAATGGGGGGATAAGGAAAGTGAGGAATTAAGGTTTACTCCTAAATATTTTGCTTCAGTCAAGAGGTAAATGGAAACTGCCTTCAAGAGGGTGAATGTTACTGAGGTTCAGAATGTGGGGGAAATAAGTGGACTTTTAGAAGCACATAAACATTTAGATTTTTATTAGACCATAAAGTGCCAGGACCCAGTTGGATATATCAATGTTGAGTATTGGCTTGTATGGACAGAGCAGTGTGAAAAACATCAGTATATAAATATTTAAAAATAAAGGATGAGCTGAGATCATGTTCAGAGAATGCACAGATTGAAAGAAAGTTGAGGGCCAAGATGTTAATCACTCAAATATTTAAACTTCTGGTTGGGAAGATCCCACCAAAGGAAACAAACTGATTATGCTGGTCAAGGATAGAAGCAGATGCTTATTATGAACAAATAGTTCAGCGAGGCAATTCAGAAGGTTGAATCCTCAGTGTTTGATTTCAGCATATCTATGGTACTCCTAGGTAGTTGTCCTGTTTCTAAAATTTACTCTTTTCTTCATTCTGCATAGTACCATCACACTGGTCACATGTTTAGAGAGTAACTTTTTTTTTTTTTAAGATTTTATTCATTCATTTGACAGAGATCACAAGTAGACAGAGAGGCAGGCAGAGAGAGAAAGAGGGGGAGGAAGCAGGCTCCCCACCAAGCAGAGAGCCCGATGTGGGGCTCGATTCCAGGACCCTGGGATCATGACCTGAGCTGAAGGTAGAGGCTTTAACCCACTGAGCCACCCAGGCGCCCCTAGGAAGTAACTCTTACCTCAACACTCCAACTTTCAGTCTAGCAGAGGTATGTTCCTGAATAAAGGGGCAAAGATGAGAGATGATGACCACCCAGGAATTTCCAACAGACTGGATGGACACACAGAGTTCTCCAAAGGCAGATGTCCTTCTAAAGATTTTATTTTATTTCTTTGAGAAAGAGTGCAAGCTAGAGGAGAGCTCAAATGGTAAGGAGGGGCAGAGAGAGAGGGAGAAGCAGACTCGTCCCTGAGTAGGCTTGATCCCAGAATGCTGAGATCATGACCCAAGCTGAAGGCAGACACTTAACCAACTGAGCCACTCAGGTGCTCCGCACATGTGTTCCTAAACATGGTAAGAAAAACACACTCTGCATGCTGTACCCATACAGATGTCACAACTGACCTTCTCCCACTTTGAAATCCCTAATGCACCGATCCCTCATCCTGCATCGGACTGCATCTTCTTCCATAATCCTACATTTCTGTCTCCACGCTGGTATCAGTTAAGCAGCCGGAAGGACCACTTGCCTCCTTTGGAACCAAGATTCAAGCCAGCTATACGTTGTTTTTCCTAACCCCTGGCTATTCCTTATTATTGCCATACAGTTACTACAAGGTAGAAATTAAGAGGACCCAGAGCTAGAAAAAAACAAAGTAAAAGACCCTACAATAATGCTATCTCAAAGAACTCAATTACTAATGTATAAAATCTAAACATTCAATGTGGCAATAAAAGTTAACATTACCTTGACTACCCCATTTACCCATTTCCATTCCACTACTTCCCCCACAAATAGCCTCTGACACTGGCCTTCAGATGGCTAGCTTCAGACCAATCTGTGGCAGTCTTGGCCATGGCTTTGCACATTTCCTATTATTTATACCTCCATCCTTTGTCCTTCATTATATATATATTTTTTAAGATTTTATTTATTTATTTATTTAGAGAAAGAACATGCACAAGCAAGGGAAGGGGCAGAGTGGGGAGAGAGAGAATCTCAATCAGACTCCGTGCTGAGCATGAAGCTCAATGCAGGGCTCCACTGCATGTCCCTGAGATCATGACCTGAGCTGAAATCAAGAGTTGGATGCTTAACTGACCGAGCCATCCAAGTGCCCCACATGACCTTTATTTAAAACCTAGATATGCTCCCAAATATCATGCCATCATTCCCCATGCTCTCTATATAACTATAGGTTCTATTTCCTCTGGATTTTCACAAGATCACATCTTTACTAACCATTTTGACACGTAACCTCAACCTTGAAATCTAGCAGAAATACCTTGGGTTCAAAATCTACGTTGCAGGGGTGCCTGCGTGGCTCAGTTGATTAAGGCTCTGCCTTCAGCTCAGGTCAGGATCTCAGGGTCCTGGGATCGAGCCCCACATCGGGCTCCCTGCTCAGTGGGGAGTCTGCTTCTCCCTTTCCCTTGGCCCCTCCACCTGCTTGGTCTCTCCCTATCAAATAAATAAATAAAATCTTTAAAAGAAAAAAGTGTAGGGGGAGCCTGGGTGGCTCAATTGTTAAGCATCTGCCTTCAGCTGAGGTCATGATCCCAGGGTCCTGGGATGAAGATCCACATCAGCAACTCAATGAGGAGTCTGCTTCTCCCTTTCCCACTGCCTGCCGCTCCCCATGCTTTTGTGTACACACTCTCTCTCTCAAGTAAATAAAATCTTTAAAAAAAAAAAAAACCTATACTGCATACAGATTTTCATGTATCCATGTCATATATTTACCACAAAAATCTTTGCCTCTAGAGAGTATTTTTTGCTTCTGTTGAAATTCAGCATTTAAGCTGTGAGTCACCAAGTAAACTGCCACAACAGCATCCTCTAGAGAACTTTAAATACTGACATCCCCAGACTTGCACCCAAAATCTAACCAAGAGGGAGAGGCCTGGATACATGCATTATGTACACAGTCTCCCAACAAGAGCCTAGGCTTTAAGAAATACTTGAAAAATAGATGAATACAGTGTTTTCAAGGCTGCGTTTCAATGGTCTGGACACAAAGTACAATGAGAATTCATAGAAGGAAGACACAAGGGTGTGGTCAAAGACCACGTCATGAAAAGAGAATTTAAAGTGAAAAAAGTATACATATACGCAACTGTATGAACGGGAAGACAACAGTAAGATCACCTTCCTGTCCCTTACTTGATCTCTTACTTGATGAATCAGCAATTCCAGATAATGTTTATGGATTACTTCCTTTTTTTTTTTTTTTAAAGATTTTATTTATTTCAAAGAGACAAAACACGAGAGAGAGAGCACAAGCAGCAAGGAGGGGCAGAGGGGGAGGAAGAAGCAAGCCGACTCCCCAAGCCTGACACAGGACTTGATCCCAGGATGCAGGGATCATGGCCCAAACTGAAGGCAGATGCCCAACCAACTAAGCCACCCAGATGCCCCAGCACTTACTTTCTTGAAAGACATTTTTGTTCTGCTTCTAGAAAATTAGCCTCTCTGAGATCTTCCAACCTCACCACCTCTTTCTTAACTCCCACTATTCTTTCTTTCTTTCTTTTTTTAAGATTTTATTTATCTATTTGACAGAGAGAGAGATCACAAGTAGGCAGAGAGGCAGGTGGTGAGGTGGGTAGAGGAAGCAGGCTCCCCACTGAGCAGAGAGCCCGATGTGGGGCTCGATCCCAGGACCCTGAGACCATGACCTGAGCCAAAAGCAGAGGCTTAACCCACTGAGCCACCCAGGCGCCCTACCCCCCACTATTCTTTCTTAACTACTTTAGTAGATACTTGTTTTTCTAAACTTTTAGAGGACCCTAAACTTAAAAAGAAGATGATGAAGAAGAAGCAGGTGGAAGAGAAAGTGATTTTAGTTCCTCAAGAAAATTTCTGAATTCACTTAGGAGTTTCTGTGAACTTAGGAGCCTTTATAGAGAATAAGAGCTTAACTCATCAAAGTGAAGGCAAGCTTTAACGAAATTAGAACAGAGCAAGAGACAGAAAATAGAACCTTTGGTCAATTTCAGAGTGGAGAAAGAGAAGTATCTTAATTCACCCAGGTTGCTATAACAAAAAATAATAGAAATTTATTTCTCATATTTCTGGGGGCTGGGAAGTCCCAGATCAGGGTACCAAGAGATGTGGTGTCTGGGAGACCTCCTTTTTCATAGGCAGTGCCTCCCAGCTACAACCTCCTATGGCAGAAGAGGCAGGACCTTACCTTCATAACCTAATCACTTCTCAAAGGCCTCACCTCTTAACACCATCCCCTTGGGGATTAGGATTTCAACATCCCATCCTAACCTTGAGAGAACACATTTAGTCTAGAATAAGTTAAGAACCCACGGAAACACACAGATCAGATGACGCTGTGGGCACAGCATCTAAAGTGAGGTTGAACGCTAGGAAGGAAAATCACTAGTTTGCAATGGAATGGGAAGATAAACTAGTTGGAAGACTATGTTGAATTCAAAAGTCTACCTTTGGAGTAATGCCCGGAAGGTGAGATTTCATAGTAAGGGAGGTAGGAGGTAGAAGAAGTAGGTAGAGACTGTTATAATGAATTTAAAAAGGAGATTTGAGTTGGGGTGCTCGGGTGGCATGGTCAGTTAAGCATCTGACTCTTGGTTTCAGCTCAGGTCATGATCTTGGGGTCTTGAGACCAAGCCTGCATTGGCCTCCTCACTCAGCACAGAGTCTGTTTAAGATTCTCTCTCCCTCTGCCCCTTGCCATCACTCACACACACTCTTTCTCTAAAATAAATGAATAAATCTTTAAAAAGAGGAGATCTTAGAAATGTAGGAAGAAGAGAACCAAACAACAACAACAAAAAATCAAGATGTACATAATACAAACAGGGATCCGCTCTCTGAAGAACAAAAGGGCCGTAGTTTCCTCGACTCCTACACAGAAGCTCTCGTGAGGGAAAAAGGTTATGAGCGGCAGTTGTTAAGACATCCTCAGACACTGTCACCGCTCTGGAGCCTTCCCTGACTGATGGGAACGTGACTTCCTCAGCCGTCCACCTTGCTGTTCTCACCCACTCACCTGAATGGGTTCAACTGTGGACTTCCTCTTTTTCTTTCCTTTTTTTTTTTTTTTAAAGTTTTTATTTATTTCTTTATTTATTTGTCGGGGAGAGAGAGAGAGAGAGAGAGAGAACGCATGCACAAGCAGGCAGAGTGGCAGGCAGAGGCAGAGAGAGAAGCAGGCTCCCTTCCAAGCAAGGAGACCAATGTGGGACTCGATCCCAAAACCCTGGATCATGACCCCAGCCAAAGGCAGCAGCCTAATCGACTGAGCCACCCAGGTGTCCAGGTGGACTTCCTCTTCTATCACCTACAGTTCTTGCCCTCATTCCAGCTAGGAGAGCACATCTGGTTTGCTAGCTTGATAAACTGCTTGTGCAAAAGAGAACATTTTGAAATGGGCTGGGGTCTGTCAAGATGGAGGAATGCTACATTTGAAGGACGGAGACAGTTTTCACATCTGCAACCCAGAGGCTTTTCTCTCAGGAGACAAGTCATTATATACTCTTGTCTGAAACGAGAGAAGGATCTGAGAATCTACCACTTGGGAGCACTGCAGATACTCAAAAGCATTAAGTGGCTGACAGAGGAAAGACCACTGATGGGTCCCTCTGAGTGACACAGGGGAGCTGTCCTCACCCACTGACACCAGGTTCCTATAATTCTCCAACATCACGTCCTGGTGCAGGTCGTGGAGGGTAGCCAGGAGCTGCCACTCTTCCCAGGTGAAGTCCATGGCCACATCCTCCAGTGTCAGCAATTCCTGTAACAATAGGTCCTCTTTAACATGACTGTTTCCCATTTATTTTTTTAAAGATTTTTTTATGTAATCTCTACACCCAGTGCAGGCCTTGAACTCACAACCTTGAGATCAAGGGTCGCATACTCTATATACTGAACCAGCCAGGCACACCTCCCTTTTACTGATACAGAGGTTATGTAAAGGAAGTTATTCTGTTATTTTCACCATATATGCTGCATTAATATAAGCAGTTTAGAAAAAAAACACTTTGTAGGGGCATCTGGGTGTCTCAGTTGGTTGAATGCCCAACTCTTGATTTCGGCTCAGGTCATGATCTCAGGTCCTGAGATTGGCCCCTTTCTGGGCTCTCTGCTCCATCTCCCTCTTTTCCTCCCCCGACCCTTCATCTTCCTCTTTAAAGACGACACAGTTAAAGAACTAGTTAAAGAACAGGAACTATAAAGAGACAAGTAGGCAGATTTGAGGAAGAGTATTTCTGAAAACAGAAACACACATATTTTAAAAGCGTATGAGAGGCATTGAAGGGGCAGTTAATGGATTAGAAATTACCCAAATTGTAGCATGGAGCTACGGAAACTAGGGAGAATATTCTGTAAGGGCATGATAATTTGCTGAGAACTCACTGAAAACTGTTATACTCAGTTACTGTTTATGATAGTTAAACGATACAGATTAACATCAGCCAAGAAAAGTGGCACAAAAGGCAGAGTACAGAAAAGTTCCAAACAAGGAGCTTCCAGCTGTCCTCCCACAATGGAGTTATGGGCAGTGTCACTTCCTTGGCACAAACTTGTGACCATAGGCAGGGGGAACTGCCAACAGAGAAAGCTCACCTGAGCCTTATCTCCACTCTCTATCAGGGATCAATCATGTCAACTGGGCAGGACACACACATGGCTGACTTCAGTCTCCTGCTTCTCCACAGACCCAGACACTCCTTGATACACAGCCCCACCCCAAAATCACACTGTGCCTTTTCCTTTGCTGTCTTAATCTCTAGCCTTTCTATAATAAATGTAACCTTGAGTATAACAAGTGTTCTGAGTTCTGAGTCTTCTTAGCAAATTATCAAACCTAAAGATGGTCTTGGGGACCCCCAACATAAAAAGGAACTTGTTTGCTAAATATATATATATAATATACGCATAAATATTAACCATTTAAATATATATACATATTTTACTTTTTAAAGAAAACTACCTACTTGAATCATGTATGCATTTTAAAGATAAAAGTTTCAAATGATTGATAGATAGATAGACAGGAAGAAATAAAAGAAAGTAAGAAAGGAAAAGAAAAGAAGGAAGGAATGAAGGAATGAAGGAAGGAATGACTATTAACCTAATCTCTGGGCCTAATCTTTAGGAACTTCCCTTAAAGTTCCAAGCTTCTAGTTAAGGGTAAATAGTCCCGATCCAGCAGACATCCAGGAGCCCACCAAGAGTCACTTTATTAGAACTAAAGATACCTCTATCACCAGAAGTTCCAAGGGATTTAACAGTTCTGTGTAAGATACTCCTATTACCCCTATAACTCAGGAAATTAAAAGGGTTTTAGCAGCTCTGAGTCAGGAACTAGGAGCAGAGACCAAATATGTATTTCTTATTATGTCAAACTAAGCCTTTGGAATCAAAGATCTTGCTCAGGAACCAGCTTAACCTTAACCACTTTCTACAGATTTTCTCAGGGGCCCTTATCACCCAGCCTGCATCTCAGATAGCAAGGCAATTTGGTTCAAGGCCCAGAAACTTCCTGACTCTCTAACATCATCAGAGGAAAAGGTTCAAAGACCAAAGGCAGGGATACTGTGGGCAGAAATCAGTAAATACAACTTTTAGAGACATTCAAGGTACATCCCTCCAAAATCAACTCTCCTTTTCACTTGAACCTCCATGGTCCTACATGAGGAACAGCTGAAGAGCTTCCACTTCCATTTTCCAGCCTAAAGCACTTTCAATACAATGGAATCTGGGGAGCCTGGGTGGCTCAGTCAGCTAAGCGTCCAACTCTTGATTTTGGCTCAGGTTATGATCTCAAGAGTTCTGAGATCAAGCCCTGTGTCGGGCTCTGTGCTCGGCATGGAGTCGGCAGCTTGGGATTCTCTTTCCCTCTGCCCCTCCCCCCACTCACATGCTCTCTCAAATAAAAAAATCTTTTAAAAAATTAAAAAAAAAATACAGTGAAATCTCTCCTGTTACCTATAGTGCCTATGTCTATCATTGCCCCCAGGGACAAACTGCTTTTCCATAAAATGCATGTGTTTGTATGTATCTGATGCATGTATGTGTGTATATACATATATAACATTTATAACATATATAAATGTGTATATACATATATATTTTATATATATATAAAACAAAATCCCTTAAGAGGGATTTTGAAGGACTGAGGGGAAAGTAGCATTTGTCAGGTCTATACCACAGCCCAGAGTTCCTGGGACTCCAAAGCTTCAGCCTCTCAACCAGATACATAGGGGCCTTACCAGATACTGACATATGGCCCTGTATTAATCCTCAAACCTGGAAAAGGCACTATCGTTTACTGATGGCTGCCAGCACTATCATTAGCCCAATATGAATTTCCAAATTTGAAATGGCATTCATGGACAAATGCCAGCATCCCTCCCCTGTCCACATCAATCCTTATGTTCAAATAATAATCTCCAATACCTCAGAAAGTGACTGTATTTGGCGACAGGGTCTTTGAAGAGATAATTCATTGGAAATAAGGTCACACAGGCCGGACCCTAATCCAGTGTAAGTGGTCTCCTTATGAGAAGAAATTCGGACACAGACACACACAAAGGGAAGACTGTGTCTTGAAAGTGGTCATCAACAAGCAAGGGGAGACTTCTGAAGGAACCAGCCCTGTGGACCTTGATCTCACACTTTAGCCTCCAGAACTGTGAGCAAGAAAAGTCCGCTGTTTTAAACACCCAGTCCGTGTTTTGTTATGATAGCCCAAGCAGACTAATATACCCACCCGCACTAGGCCAGACAAGGCAGAGTGAGCCCAGCAGACCCCGAACCCTGACCTCACTCACACCATGTGCAACAGTTGAGAACATGGTACACGGACCAAGGACAAAGTGATGAGCCCTCAAATGTACAAGAGCATTTCCCTAAAATGCACCAAGATGGAAATGGAACATTTCAGAATTCTAACAAAACAATGTGGTTATCATTTGGCAAACAGCGAGCTTAGTGCTAGTTAGAACTAATTTTTATGAAGGTGAGGGAGTGGAGCAGTAGAGGATGCAAGATGAGATGGCCTTCTTAAAGAGGATAACACAGACTCTATCCCACTACAATGTTTTATTTACCTGGGAGCAAACCTTGGAAAGGTGAGTTCAGTACCTGGTCAGGTTCAGGGTAGGCCACGCAGCCCATTCAGGGACCTGACTGCAGATTTAAGTAGGAGGACGCCGACCACCATGATACAATGTGTAGATCCACAAGACAAGGAGCGGAGAAGACCTGGAGACCAAGTTGAAGAGGAATCCATTTCTGATTAAAGAGCATCTGTCTTGTTAGAGGTCATTAGTTTGCATGTTTTGTTCACCAGAGTATCCCATGTCTACAACAGTGCCTGGCACAGAGCAGATGCTCAAAAAATGTTATTTGTAGTAGTGAATTGAGTAATTGACTCAAGAGTTTGGAACACACCAAATTTCCACTTTTTTCCCTTGTAAGCAGGACTCATGGTTTTTAAGCGGGATAGATCTTTATTGAACCAAGAGAAAGAACCCGGAGTACAGAAGAGATGACACGGGCCCCATTCCCCTGATGATGATGCCACGTCATGTCTCCATTCATCACAACACAGAGGAGCTGGGATCCCTGAGATGTTGGCAACTCTTAAGTTGCCATGGCAGTGGCAGACCATGGACCAGAGTCAGGGCTCTTCTCCATGACATGACGGAATTCTCACCTCCACCCATCTAACACAATGTCCTCAATATTTAAAGTGACATCTCTTTCTTCCATTAATTGGGCTTGTTCTGCAGATCCTATTCCTTCACTGGTCTGCCCCTTCTATATTGCCAGAGGCCTCTATTCAGGATTCTTTTTTTTTTTTTTTTAATGTTCCTTGGATAGCACTGATCTTTGAAGTTTTATTCCCATAGCTCCTTTATTTCACTGACAAAAATATATTTGATTGATTAGTCTGTTAGGTCATTCATTTAAGTCAAGCATTCACTTCAATCACCTTTCAAAGCTATGTAATTCTTTCCTATTTTTATATGTGCTGGGGAATATACGATTGTCTAAATTAACCAGATAGCATTTATAATCCAAATGGAGAGTTAAGATACGAACCTTTAAAAAAGTTTCCATATCCCATTTTACATGTGTAAAACTAAGTGAATCCTTTCCTGCTCCCTCTCCAAATAATAATGTGCCCTTGAACAAGAAGTTACCAGGATACTCTGGACCTTCTAGAGTATGTCCTTTTCAACTAATGTAGGTGTATACATCCTTTGATTACATTTATTGGAGGATCAAATTGCTACACACATATAATCCAGCTTTAAAAAAAAAAAAAAGCCAGGTTAGGGGAACCTGAGTGGCTCAGTTGGTTAAGCATCTGCCTTCAGCTCAGGTCATGATCCCAGGGTACTGGGATCAAGCCCCACATCAGGCTCCCTGCTTCTCCCTTTCCTTCTGCCTTCTACTTCCCCTGCTTGTGCTCAGCTAAATAAATAAAATCTTTTTTAAAAATGCCAGCTTGAAGTCAGCAGGGGCTTTTATTCAGTTCACTGACATCATATGTGGGTTCTAGAACATCACTAGGTAAAGGAAACAGCTGATCAACATTTTTTCTGAGCGGTGTGTGTACCAGATGTCTAGGAAAAGAACCTGGCTGATAGGTTATTCATGGGTCCTGGAGAGTTGTTCCTTTGGGTGAGATTTACAAAGTAAAACACATCCAAACACATGACAGTATGCTACTGAATCCAATGTATTCACTTTCCTTTTGAAGGCTGAAGGATGGACTTTGGTAGCCTAAAATAAACTGAATAAATTCAGAACCAGAGAAACACCAGAGCTAACCCTATAATGATGGTGGGTAGAAATGAAAGATTCATGTCCCCCCAAAAGGGAGGGGGTGCACTGTTAGAGCTCTAACCATTGATGTGCAATATATACCACCTGCTTTGAATTGAAGAGTGACCATTGTACCAATGAGGAGTTTGATTCAAGGTATACGGTCCTAAAATATACACTACGTACATTATCTGAAGTAAAATGATGTCAGACTTGTGGCAGAAATCTCTAAAATATTCATCTTCACAGGGCTTATTTGCTTTATGTGTTTTCTGGTACTTTGCCGAAGATATTCTGTATGATTTCCTCTGCCAAGGGATGAGGCAGAGTGCTCCACTGACCACCGGGCCACATGCACTGCCTTCAGGGTTCTTCCAACTGTTGTTCTCCTGTGTGAACTCTCTGACGCCTACTGGTCTTACTTCTGGGGAAGGCCTTTTTCCAGCATCATTCTATTTCTACCAGCTATGAGCTCGCTGATGATACGGGACCTATGAAGCCCCCGGTAAGGTCTACCTTTCCACAAAGGCTTTTCCGATCTTTATACTATGTCTTTGCACTATGCCTGGTCTTTATACTGTTTGTCACTGTACACACTTATTGGTCGCAAAATGAACAAGGAGGTTTTAGTCAAGGGTTTTCCACCTTGATCGTATCACATTTTATTTCAGCGTGCTTTTCGTGACATAAAATATGACACAACTGATCAGTGAGGGCACTACCGCATTCACTGCATTCAAAAGGTTTCTCTGTGTAAATTCTGTTATCTGCTGACGGTGCGCATCTGGCACCTGGATGTCCCACAGTGGCCATGTTCCCATCTGTTAGGAGTCCACGGAGATGCAAGGAAGTCTGAGCTGCTACAGTAGGCATTTGCACGGACACTGTGTTAACAGGGTCCTTCTCCTGCCTGCTGTCATTTGAAAGCGATGAGCTGTGGCTCTCTGCGAAGGGATTCTCCAATGCGACTGAACGTGTACCTTTCTCCCTTGCATGCAGCATTCCCTTATGGTAAACCAGGCAGGACAGGTGAGAGAAAGCCTTCCCACAGTCAGCACATCCATAGGGCCTCTCTCCTGTATGAGTTCTCCGGTGTCGATTAAGGCACGACTTATCTCTAAAAGCCTTCCCACAGTCACTGCAGGTATAGGGTTTCTCTCCCGTGTGAATTCTCTGGTGGTTAATGAGACCAGACTTGTGTGAACAGGATTTTCCACACTCAGTACACACAAAGGGAGTCTTTCCAGTATGAAATCGCTGATGTGATATGAGGCATGTCTTCTGGCTAAAGCCTTTCCCACATTCGGTACACACGTAGGGTTTCTCTCCAGTGTGAGTTCGCTGATGTATAAGGAGATTGCCCTTCTGAATGAAACCTTTCCCACATTCACTGCATATATAAGGCTTCTCCCCAGTATGCGTTCGCTGATGCACAATGAGATTGCCCTTCTGAATGAAGCCTTTTCCGCAATCACTGCATATATACGATTTCTCTCCTGTATGAGTCTTCTGATGGGCATTGAGCTGTGACTTCCAGCGGAATGTTTTGTCACACTCAGTGCATTCATAAGGCTTTTCTCCCGTGTGAGTTCTTTGGTGTTCAATGAGCCTGGACTTTCTGGAGAATGCTTTGTCACACAGACTGCATCCGTGAGGCTTCTCTCCTGTGTGAACTCTCTGATGGTTTATGAGCCGAGACTTCTTGACGAAGCCTTTTCCACACTCACTGCACACATAGGGTTTCTCTCCTGTATGAGTTTTCTGATGCATGATTAGCCGGGATTTCTTGGGGAAGGCTTTGTCACATTCAGAGCATTCATACCGCGTCTCACCTACATGAGTTTTCTGATGTTCGGTGAGTCTGGACTTTCTGGAAAAGGCTTTTCCGCATATGCTGCACCCATGAGGCTTCTCTCCCGTGTGAACTCTCTGATGATCCATGAGCCGAGATCTCTTGAAGAAGCCTTTTCCACATTCACTGCATACATGGGGTTTCTCTACCTTGTCAGTTCTTTGATGCTTGATGAATTGGGAATTTTTATTCATAGAATTCCCACATTCAGGAAATTTAATTTCAGTACAATACTGGTCATGCTTTGTATGGGAGAAGGATTTTGTATCTCCACTAACCTCAACGAGATTCTTTACTTCATAGACTCTGTTCTGGTTGACTAAACTTACATTTGATTTCAGTGTTTTCTCATCTAAGCCAATGATATCATGATTTTGCCTTAAGGGAAAATTACTTTTACTCTGATGAATGATGTTTCCGAATGCATTATGTTCATGGCATTGTTTCATTCTCTTTGGACATCTTTGATTTTGCAAGTGCCCCTGTAGATGACCATCATCTTTCTTGATCTCTAAGAAAGAAAAGAAGAATAATTCTTTCCATGAGTTTTGTATACAATAAAACTATTTCACAAATGGCTTTTGTGACTTGAGCTGAAGACAGAAGCTTAACCAACTGAGCCATCCAGGTGCCCCAGCCTTGGGCTTTTGAACTCACCATTTGGTCTACTTGGAGCTCAGTTCGTCCAAGGACTCACATCCCTCATGCAGCTGCTCAAAGGCATCTTACCAAAGAGTTACTCCCATTCCCCGGAGAGGCCCCAGCTAGACTCCCAGGTGCTATAGCAGCTCCTGGGCTTCACACACTATCCCACTGCTGTCCCACTGATCTTCCTGGCACTTTTCACCATAAGACATATTCGTTTATTTAGATTAGTTTTGTTTCTCCTCGTACAAACTCATCTCTGTAAAGAGTTTTGTTGTTGCTGCTGCTATTGTTCACATCTGTTGGGGCCCATGTGTAACATGCTACACACACACACATAAACACACACCCCAATTAAAATAATCAAAAATATTTAACACAATGAAACAAGGAAAGAGCCTCATGTATGGAACACATTAAGGAGACTCCTTCAAATATAGCTGACCTTGACCGTAGGAAAAGGGAAGCCAACTCTATATAAGCAAGAGCTCTATCATGGAAATTACTGATCAAAGAGAAATTTCCGGGCGCCTGGGTGGCTCAGTGGGTTGGAGCCTCTGCCTTCGGCTCAGGTCATGATCTCAGAGTCCTGGGATCAAGTCCCACATTGGGCTCTGTGCTCAGCAGGGGGCCTTCCCTCTCTCTCTCTTTCTCTCTCTGCCTGCCTCTCCGTCTACTTGTGATCTCTCTCTGTCAAATAAATAAATAAAATCTTTTAAATAAATAAATAAGAGAAATTTCCTTCCTATTAGCCTGGTAAATAGGGCGCCAAGATGGCTCAGTTGGTTGAGCATTTGCCTTTGGCTCAGGTCATAATCTAGGGCCCTGGTATTGAACTCCACATTGGGCTTCCTGCTCAGCAGGAAGTCTGCTTCTCCCTCTGCCCCCGCCCACCACTCATGTTCTCTCAAATAAATGAATAAAATCTTAAAAAAAAAAAAAGACCAGTAATATGATTAGTTGGGACTTAATGTTACTGATTATCATAAGGAAAAGGAAAGATTCAAGAGAATGCATCCAGCAGTCTCATTTAAGATGGACTAAACTAATGATCAGAACGAATAACTATACAAGGAAATTAAAGCAAAGCAGGCATGGGGTTTAATGATGTGGTCTAGGCTGGGAACAAAGAATGACAAATTTTAAGAAATCAACAGGAATAGCCAAGACTTTACATAAGGGAGCTGAGAAGGTAAGGAAGGGTCCAACACTTCACTACCCCTAGTTCCCACAAAGAGCCCCTACAACTTATACCATTTCCTAAGTGATAAGAGTACTCAGAGCAACTTTTGTTCTCATGTTTAGTTTCTGACCTTGGCTCTTGACCCAGGGCTCATAAATCCCTTGGAATTTCCTGGGTGATAAGAGTGCCTTTTGGGGGCACCTGGCTGGCTCAGTGGGTTGAGCCTCTGCCTTCGGCTTAGGTCGTGATCTCAGGGTCCTGGGATCGAGCCCTGTATCGGGCTTCTACTCAGCGGGGAGCCTGCTTCCCCCCTGTCTCTCTGCCTGCCTCTCTGCCTACTTGTGATCTCTGCCCATCAAATAAATAAATTAAAAAAAGAAAAAAGGAGTGCCTTTTGTTCTAATAAGATGACTCTAGGTGGGCTGCTGGATGGGGGCTGGTCAGCAGAAAGACCAAGCTATCATTAGAATCTTGGAACATTCAGCCCCACCCTCCAACCTCCAGAAAGGGGAGAGGGTTGGAGACAGAGTTAATGACTGATTTGGCCTACGTGAGGAAGCCTCTAGAAAATTCTAGGAGTATGGGGTTCGGGGAGCTTCCAGGTTACTGAACACATGGAAGTGCTAGGAGACAGGGGCCTGGAGAGGGGATGGAAGCTCCCTGCCCTTTCCCACATACCTCACCTATGCACCTCTTCCTCTGGATGTTCATCCATGTCCTTTATCATATCCTTTTCTAATAAACTGGTAGACAACAAGTATTTCCCTGAGTTCTCTGAGTTGTTGTTGCAAGTAAGCAAATCTAAGGGAGAGGAGTTCATGAAAACCTCTGATTTATAGCCATGAGACAAATTTGAAACTGGGGACCTACTAAGTGTGACTGATATCTAAAGTGGGGGGCAAAAAAAGAACACCCTTTTCCTCAATCAATAAGTGTGATAATTCTTTCCAGAAAAATAAAAAATATGGGTGCCTGGGTGGCTCAGTTTGTTAAGCGCCTGCATTTGGCTTGGAACATGATCCCAGGGTCCTGGGATCAAGCCCTGAGTCAGATTCCCTGTTCAGCAGGGAGCCTGCTTCTCCCTCTCCCTCTGCCTGCCACTCCCCCTGCTTGTGCTCTCTCTCTCTCTCGGTTTTACATATATATATATATATATATATATATATATATATATATATATATATATATAAAATGTGGAAGGAAGGAAGGAGTGGGAGGCAGTCTCATGTGACAGAGCCCTTAACTTGTGGGTTCGGAAGCTACCTCCAGATAGATAATGTCGAAATTGAGTTAAATGGTAGAAGACCTGGCTGGTGTCACAAAGAACCGCTTGGTGTGAGGAAAACTGCCAACACATGGTGTGAGAAGTCCTGTGTATGTGGTCGTGGTGTCAGGGTAAAGAAGATACGAGAGGTTTTCCTGCATGGCCAGACATTTAAGACATAAAGAACAGGGGCGCCTGGGTGGCTCAGTGGGTTAGGCTGCTGCCTTCGGCTCGGGTCATGATCTCGGGGTTCCGGGATCGAGTCCCGCATCGGGCTCTCTGCTCAGCAGGGAGCCTGCTTCCTCCTCTCTCTCCTCTCTCTGCCTCTCTGCCTACTTGTGATCTCTGTCTGTCAAATAAATAAATAAATAATCTTTAAAAAAAAAAAAAAAAAAAAGACATAAAGAACAACAGCTACTGCGGAATGTTTATGTCCCCGCTTGCCAAAGTCACACTGTTGAAATTCTAACTCCCAAAAATGGAGGTGAATGTTAAGACGGGGCGCCTGGGTGGCTCGGTGTGTTGGGCCACTGCCTTCGGCTCGGGTCATGGTCTCGGGGTCCTGGGATTGAGTCCCGCGTCGGGCTCTCTGCTCAGCGGGGAGCCTGCTTCTCTTCCTCTCTCTCTGCCTGCCTCTCTGCCTACTTGTGATCTCTCTCTGTCAAATAAATAAATAAAATCTTTAAAAAAAAAGAAGGGAAGCTGACATTGTCCAAAGGGGAGGGAAGTGCAGCAGCCAGCAGCCAGTGCTCAAAGCAAACATTTCCCTCTGGAGAGAGGTGTGGAAGACAGACTTCTGTAGCAAGAGAAGCAGAAGGAACAGGTAGTGACACAGTCCTGGGAGATAAAGGGTGGTAAGATTTGGGAATTCTAAAAAGATATCTAGAGAGAAAATTAACGGAGGGGCGCCTAGGTGGCTCCATCGTTAAGCGTCTGCCTTAGGCTCCAGTCACGATCCCAGGGTCCTGGAATCGAGCCCTGAATCCGGCTCCCTGCTCAGTGGGAAGCCTGCTTTTCCTTCTCCCACTCCCTATGCTTGTGTTCCCTCTCTTGCTGTGTCTCTCTCTGTCAAATAAATGAAATCTCTAAAAAAAAGAATTAATGGAGGGGCGCCTGGGTGGCTTAGTGGGTTGGGGCCTCTGCCTTCAGCTCGGGTCATGATCCCAGCGTTCTGGGATTGAGCCCCGAGTTGGACTCTCTGCTCGGCGGGGAGCCTGCTTCCTCCTCTCTTTCTCTGCCTACTTGTGATCTCTGTCAAAAAAATAAATAAATAAAATCTTAAAAAAAAAATTAATGGAGACCTGTAAGAAACAAACAGGGATTGAACCCAAGAAGTGGTAAGTGCTCTAAGCACTTCAAAGAAAAAGAGCCCTTCTCAGGGAGATTCCTGGAGCTCTGTTCATATGGCCTTAGACACCCTTGCAGCTGGGACAGGTCTGAGTGACTAAATACGACTTCCTCACCACCTTCCTTGTTGGTTTTCTCTCACCTGGACAGATTCGACTGCGGATTTCATCTTCTCTTGTCCATAGTGCCCCTTGTTCCCACCTGGAGAGTGCATCCGGCTTGCTGGCCTTATACCCTGTGCATGGGAAATGAAAGAAGAGGTAGGCTCTGTGAACTGGCTGGTGTCTGCCAACACAGAACAAAGTCGTATTTCAGGAGTCACTCAATTTGCAGGTTGGCAAAGTTAAAGGTCTTCTCTCAGGATGGGCACATTATACCCTCGAATCTGGGGCCAGAGAATCTGGGGACTGAGAATTCACCCTGCTGAGCAGCATAGACATGCCAGAGCTCTCAGAAGCTGCAAGAGGAAAGACCACTGATGCATTCCTCTGAGTGACCCAGGGGAGCTGTCCTCACCTACTGACACCAGGTTCCTATAATTCTCCAACATCACGTCCCGATACAGGTTCTTCTGGGCAGGGGCCAGGAGCTGCCACTCCTCCCATGTGAAGTCTACGGCCACATCCTCCAGTGTCAGAGTTACCTGTAAGAACACAGTCCTGTGTCATGGGAGTGTTCCTCTAGTTACTGAAATGGAAGGAATATAAAGGAAGTTGCTGTGCTTGTGTTCACCACAAGGCTACATCTATACATTTAGGTGTTTTGATTCTTTGTTAAAGGTTTATCTATTTATTTTAGAGGGAGAGCAAGCATGTAAGCGGGGGGGTGTGGGCACAGGGAAAGGAAGAGAATCTCAAGGAGACTCTAGGCTGAGTGCGGAGCCCTACACAGGGCTTGGTCCCAGGAGGCCAAGGTCATAACCTAAGCCAAAATCAAGCATTGGCCACTTAACAGACTGAGCCATCCCAGCTGCCCCAGGTGTCTTGATTTTTTTAAAAACTACATTGTTGGGGGACACCTGGGTGGCTCAGTGGGTTAAAGCCTCTGTCTTCAGCTCAGGTCATGATCTCTGGGTCCTGGGATCGAGTCCCACATCGGGCTCTCTGCTCAGCGGGGAGCCTGCTTACTCCTCTCTCTGCCCGCCTCTCTGCCTACTTGTGATCTCTGTCTGTCAAATAAATGAATAAAATCTTAAAAAAACAAAACAAAACAAAAAAACACTACATTTTTGGGATGCCTGGATGGCTCAGTCGGTTAAGCCGATGCCTTCAGCTCAAGTCATGATCCCAGGGTCCTGGGATCGAGTCCTGAATCTGGCATCTTGCTCGGCAGGGAGCCTGCTTCTCTCTCTGCCTCTGTCACTCTGCCTGCCTGTGCGCGCGCTCTCTCTCTCTGTGACAAATACATAAATAAATAAAATCTTAAAAAAAAAAACCTACATTGTTATAGAAGGAAAAAATACATCCACAGCCAATCCTATATATAGCAAAATATTCTCTAAGCATTCAGTAGCAATCAAGTTTCTGTAATAAGTAGCCATTAAATTCTGCTAAATTATAAACATTTCCAATATATGTATTTGAACCATTAGCTCTATACAGATAAAAAGGAACTTTACTTCTGCTATAGGACTTTGTACATTGGAATTTTTTTTAATCTTTAAATATGTTCAGGGACTTCTACAGGATTAAATTTTAAAAGGTAATAAAAGAGGAGACAGTATAAATTGGCTTTGAACATGAGCAAGGAGCATATACTATCTTACATAAAGGCAAGTTCAAAAGCAAACCCTCTGGATCCCAACAACCTTGCCAGACAACAGTACCTTCAACACTTTACAGCCGTAACTGAACTCAAACACCAACTTAGTCACCTGTTAATACAGGACCTCTGAAAGTCATGCAACTCTCCCATTTTCTTAGGTCACCTAGGTTTTATTTCTAGATTAACCCTGACAGCCACAAGGCTGGGTCCATGGGTCACCTTGTTATGATCCCAGGAAGAAATGCGCCCAATGAATTCTCCTGGTCTAGCCTCGAAGAGCTCTTCCAGAAACCTTCTTTTGCACTTAGGAGAAAGTTGAAGCTTAGGACACTGTCTACCATATAACGTCTAGGAAGCACCATTAAACAAAAGTCCCAACAACTGAGTGCCACGAAATATATAGCAACATCCTTGTGGAACCAGGCTGCTTTCTCCTCTGTCATTGCAAATGCTGTGATCACCGTGATTCTCTAATTGTGATGGCCGCCAGAGCTAGCAGACATAAGCTGACAGCGAGCATAGCCTGTAGGATGCCCAGTCACCTGTGATGCTCTAACACTGGTCCCTCAGTGTGGATCCTATGAATATATTCCTGATCCTATCTGCCTTGATATTGAAAGTTGGAATCTAAATCTATTTCTGTACAGTCTGTTTCTACGCAAGTCCTACTTTACCAATTTAGTCTTTTCCATGTAATTCGACTGAGTTTGAAAGTTCTCCAGAAATCAATGACAGAATGAAGGAAGGAATAAAACAAAGTCACCTGGTCCTTAATCATTTTCTTCTGTTACTGGAAAACAGTCAGTAAAGGGGACTTGTGTGTTTAGTTTCTTCTTGAATTCATTCCCCTCAATTTCTGAAATTTTGGTGTCTGGTCAGTGGTGTCCCCACAAATGACCATACGCAGGTCCTGAGCCCACCTCTTCGCTTTACTTGTTGGATCTTGCTCCTACAGTAGAACCTAAGGGCTGAAAAGTAAATTCACTTTGAGTACACAGTTCCTCTGGACCAAGAAGTTATCGCTGCTCCTCCCCTCACAGGGTTTCAAGGCTATCTGTTCCTTTGTTTGGAATCCCAGAGTCTACTGCACTCTGGGGCGATGAAACACCAGACTATGACTTTGTGAGCACCTTCTACTATGGACTGGAAGTGGCGTCTGTGAAAAGGAGCCCAGAAAGGAGAACCAGCATGCAAGATACCCCACAGCAGAGGGGCTTCTCACACAGGTCAGTTTTGGAAGAACCACACCTCAAAAGGTGAAGATTTGGACCTCTATTCCTTTAAGATCGAGAGTGCTCATGTACGAAAGTTTTTGTACACATCTCAGTTTGAAGACAAACAAGCTCAGCAAAGCATTATTCAACAAACCATTGAAACGAAACAAAAGCAAACCAAGAGAAAAAAAATTAAAGCCTATGAACAAGACTATTCTTTCTGACTATATATACATTGAGTGAAGTATAAAAACATGCATTACATAGAACAAGTTCAAGAAAGCCATTATGTCTGGGGAGGGAAGGGAAGGGGAATCAGAGGTCATCACTGAAGTTGCATTCACAGTCAGTTTATGTCTTTAAAAAAGTACCACGACCAAAAAGACAAAACAAAATTAATCATTATTATGTACATCATGGAGGAAAATCCCACTGAATGAAAATGGCAGAGTGGGAAGTTCCAAGGCCGTGTACCTCCACAAAAACACTGAAACAACAAGAAGAAGTGTCAGAATAAAGAATAAAACAACACCTTTATCCTAACTCTGAAAATAGTCACAGGTTTATAGCCCTCAGTCAAGAAAGAGGCAACTTGGAACGCCTGGGTGGCTCAGTTGGTTAAGCAGCTGCCTTCGGCTCAGGTCATGATCCCAGCGTCCTGGGATCGAGTCCCACATAGAGCTCCTTGCTCGGCAGGGAGCCTGCTTCTCCCTCTGCCTCTGCTGCCACTTGGCCTGCCTGTGCTCGCTCTTGCTCTCGCATGCTCTCTCTCTCTCTCTGGCAAATAAATAAATAAAATCTTTAAAAAAAAAAAAAAAGAAAGAAAGAAAGAGGCAACTTAAAAATGATAGGAAAGCTCTGTGCCATTGTTATTTGCCCCTACTTCACTGCCTCCTTAGTTTGGTAGTCGTCCTAGAGACGGGAGCCAGCCTTCCCAGTGGGGGAGTCTGGTTCCTGGTCCTGGAATGAGTAGAGCAAACTGGATTTGCAAAGAATTGTGTTCACTTGTTCCAGCCTGCGTGAGGCCTACCTGAAGGGCTAATGCAATGTGCCCATCCCTCTAATTTGAACCTCACACAAGACAGAAAAGCAACGGATGTTTCTTAAAAACGATGTAAGGTGGGGGCACCTGGGTGGGTCAGTTGGTTAAGTGACTGACTCTCGATTTCAGCTCAGGTCATGACCTCAGGGTTGTGGGATCAAGCCTCAAGTCTGGCTCTGCACTTAGCATGCAATCTGCTTGAAATTCTCTCTCCCTCTTGCTCTGCCCGTCCCCCAACACATGTGCACTCTCTAAATAAATAAATAAACAAATAAATAAAATCTAAAAAAGAAAAAAGCCACACACACACAAAAAAAAACAATATAAGGTGTACAAACCTTATAGTCAGATGGCTGATTATAGAATTTCATCTAAAAGTTGATCTCATTTTGGGGTCCCTGGTGGGCTGAGTGAGAACTTGTGACTCTTGATCTTGGGGTCATGAGTTCAAGCTGCACATTGGGTGTAGAAATTACTTAAATAAGTAAGTCCAAAACACACATTTCTTATAGCAGTGTTACATGACTGGCTACTTTAGGGGAAAGGTTTTAACAGTTTGTATTGAATACTTTCAATAGAGATCTTGCTAAAATCCAAGAAATCCACTTCTAGGAATCTTTGCAAAGGGAATAATGGAACAAGCATCCAAAACTGATATACAAGTATTATTAGGTCTGCTAACAGAGAATTCATTGAATGAATAAAAATTCACATATCCAGTGAAATATTATGCAGCTATTAGAAATGCTAACAAATGTCCGAAAAGAGGAAAAAATGCCTTAAGTAGAAAACGAGGGAGAGTCCAAACCTTGTGGGAGGGAGAAGCGGGGCGGGCTCGCTCTCCTGCAGCCGTGAATCATGCCTACGCCTGACCTGTGTCTTAAAAATAAAGAACGTTAAATGTCTAAAAATAAAGAAGGTTAGTTAGATTTTTTTTTAATGTCTTAGGAAATTAGCAGGGAGGATGCCTTTGGTCTCTCTCTCTCTCTCTCTTTTTTTAAGCTTTTTTGCATATGTTTTGCAAGCAACAATTTTGTATAAAAATATATATATATGTCTCAATTTATGCATAGTATAAGCACATGAAAAAGATGCTCAGTATCATTCTTCAGAAAAATACAAATCAAAACCACAACCAAAATACCACTCACTCTCACTAGGATGGATATAGTTAAAAAAGGGGGGGGGGGCACCTGGGTGGCTCAGTTGGTTAAGCAGCTGCCTTCGGCTCAGGTCATGATCCCAGCATCTTGGGATTGAGTCCCACATTGGGCTCCTTGCTCTGCAGGGAGCCTGCTTCTCCCTCTGACTCTGCCTGCCACTCTCTCTGCCTGTGCTTGCGTGCGCTCTCTCTCTCTCTCTCTGACAAATAAAATCTTTAAAAAAAAAAAAAAAACACAACCAAGATACCACTCACTCTCACTAGGATGGATATAGTTTAAAAAAAGGGGGGGGGGCACCTGGGTGGCTCAGTGGGTTAAGCCTCTGCCTTTGGCTCAGGTCATGATCTCAGGGTCCTGTGATCGAGTTCCACATCGGGCTCTCTGCTCAGCAGGGAGACTGCTTTCCCCTCTCTCTCTCTGCCTGCCTCTCTGCCTACTTGTGATCTCTGTCAAATAAATAAATAAAATCTTAAAAAAAAAAAAAAAAAAAGGAAAT